>NW_026915107.1:0-6975 GCF_034315485.1 Pezoporus occidentalis | reverse complement strand
AAGCACCCCAATGGCTCCTTCCTCCTGCTCTTTCCTGTCACTGTCTGCTCCCCTGAGCAAAGCACTCAAGTAGGGTGACACAAATGAGGTCACAAAGGGCCCCGTTTTGACCCGTTGCCATGGTGACCCAGCTGGGTTCTAGACTGAGGCTGTGGGAGAGCCTGCTGCAGGGCCATGAGCTGGGGCTGTCACCCAAAGCAGCATCCCTGCACCCCAACATGCTGGGTGTGGGGACCCTTCCTTATGGGGCTCAAGAAAGATGGGGTTTGGGGTCATTTAGGGGTGCCAGCAGTGTAGGGAGGGATGGAGATGCCCGTGGTTGATTGGGGTACCATGGAGTTTTGGGGTTGTTTCAGGATGTTTTTGGGGTGTTAAACTGTTGTGGAGGGGGTTTGGGCTGGTTTTGGGGTGCTTTGAGCTGTTTCAGGGCTGTTTGGGGTGGTTTTGGGGTGGTTTGGGGTGTTTGAGTCTGCTTTGTGGGTGTTTCGGGAGGTTTGGGGTGTTTGGGGCTGTTTTGCGAATATTTTGGGCTGGTTTGGGGGTGTTTCAGAGTGTTTTGGGGTGTTTTGGCCCCCCAAGTTATGGGGCGGGGTCTGGGTTCCCCCTGTGGAGCCGCCCAAGTTATGGGGCACCCCCTCTGTGCCCCCCTCAAAGTTATGGGGCACCCCTATAGTGCGGGGGGTGCCGAGGCCCCGCCCCACGTGACCCGAGGTGACCTGGAGGGCGAAGAGCCCGCGGGGGTGGGGCAGGAGGCGGTGCTGGGTGATGACCACGTGACGCGGGGAGGGGGGGTTGGGGTGCTCCTGACCCCCTCTCTTTGTCTCCCCCCCACCTCCAGGCTGTGCACGGGGCCCTGTGCCCCCATCCGGGAGTACATCATGGGCCACGTGCGGCACCCGCGGTGAGGGGGGCACCCCAACATCTGGGGGGGAGGAACTGCAACATCTGGAGGGACCCCAAACCTCGGATCGGTCCCTAAAATACATGGCGGGGGGGGGGGGGGGGTGGGGGTGTTCCTATAGGAATGTGAAGAAGATCAAAGGGAACCTGCTGTGGTATCCGCTGCACCCCAAAGTGGGGGGGGACACCCAAGCTCATTGGGGAGCCTCCAAAACCCCTCAGGACCCCCCCCCCCAAAACCCTTTTCCTGTTAGGACCCCCCAAAATTCCATTGGGATCCCAACAACCCCCCAGCACCCCCCAATTCCCCCTTGTGACCCCCCCCAACCCCTTCTCCCAGATCCATGCACAGGAGCCCAAATTCCTTTAGGACCCCTCCAAATCCCATTGGGATCCCCAGGAACCCCCAATTCCCTCCCATGATCCTCCCAGACCCCCCCCAACCCTTCCTTTAACCCCCCCCCCCCCAGGTTTCCTCCTTAACTCAGGGCTCAGGTACCAGCACCTCAAGGAGATTCAGGTTTGGGGGGCGGGGTGGGGAGCATTAGAGGGTTTTGGGGGGCTCTGTGGGGTTTTGGGGGGTCCTACAGGGACCAAAACACCCCCTCTGCACTCCAAAACCATCCCCCCTGCAACTCAAAACAACCCCCTGCATGCCAAACCGCCCCCCCGCACCCCAAAACCATGCCCCCTGCACACCAAAACACAACCCCTGCACCCTAAAACCACCCCCATGCATCCCAGAAGCCCCACGGCACCCCAAAACCACCCCCTGCACCCCAAAACACACCTCTGCACCCCAAATCTACCCCCACTGCACCCCAAAACAACCCCCTGCACCCCAAAAGCACCCACTGTGCACCCCAAAACAACCCCCCTCTGCACCCCAAACCCACCCTATGGATTCCCCCATGCACTCAAAACCCTCTCAAGGACCCCCCCGAATGCATCCTGCAGCCCCGTTTCCCCCCTGCAACCCAAAACTGCCCCTGGGCCCTCCCCCATGATCTTTTCCTCCCCACTCCTGAACCCCAGAACCCTTTAGGGACCCCCTCTATACTTTAAACCCCCCTGGGTTTCCTTCTGAAGTGGGTGCTGGGCTCATAGGGGTCCTTAAGGCCCCCCCCCCCACTCTCCCTAAACCCAGTGCTGAGACCTGGTCCCTGCAGCCCTTTTGGGGTCCCCAAAATGGGATCTGGACCCCTTTGGGCCCCCCAAACTCCCCTCAACGTTTGGCTTTGGGGCCCCCCTTGCCACCAGGTTGATGCTGGAGGCCACGGGGCTCTCAGGGGCTCGGGGGGCCCAGATCCAGCAGGGCCCAGAGCTATGGGGCAGCCCCATGGACTCCCCAGAAACTGCCCTGGGGCCACTGAGGAGGCAGCTGCAGGAGGGGAAGCAGCGGCTGGTGGGTGCCAACGGGGGAATGTGGGGATTTGGGGGGGGTCCTGATGGGCTTGGGTGGGGTCTGGGAAGTGGAATTTGATGGTTATGGGGAGGGGTTGGGGTCCCTAAAGGGTCCCAGCGCCGCTTTTTGGGAGGGATGAGGGATATCTGGGGGTCCTGGAGGGGGATTTTGGGTCTATAGGGGATGACATGGGGGAGTTTGGGGCTTTAGGGGGAATTTTGGGGGTTCAGCGGTGCTGGGAGGGGGATCTGGGGGTTATGAATGGGTTTGGTGTTAAGGGAGAGGCTTGTGGGGAAATCTGGGGCGATATTTAAGGTGTTTGGGGGTCTTGGGGGGTATTTGGGTCCCTCCCATGGCTTTGGGGTCCCTCATTTCCTTGTGTCCCCCCCCTCCATCCCTTCCAGTCCCGTCGCTGGATCCAGCTCCGGGCTCTGGCCGCATCCAATGGGAAGCTCCAGGCGCAGCTGCGCCCCCTGCAGGCCCAGGTGAGGAAAGACGGGGAGGGAGGAGGAGGGGCTGGGGGGCGTGGCCTCACCCCATTGGCCACGCCCCTTTCAGGCCCTAGGGAGAAGGGCAGGGGCTGCTGGAAGCGCTGAGCATGCTGGACTAAAAGGACACAAATTAAGTAGGCCCTACATTAATAACTAAATAAGGAAGTAACGTGTAAATAAGGTCAGCCCTACATGAAGTGCGTGTGGATAAAGCAGGTCCTACGCTAATTGCATGTAAATAAGGGGTGGGTAACGATGGTGGGATGAGAAATGGGGAGGGATGGAGGGAGAGGGGGAGAAATGGCAGGAATGTGGGGAATGGGGGTGGGAAAAAGGGGGAGGGGGAATGGGGGGCATAAGGGGGGCAGGGGAGAAGATGGATATGCGGTGGGGGAGGGGAAGAGGGGAAAAAAAGGGGGAGGGGGGAGGAAAGGCCCCATATTCAGCCCCATGGGGGGCAGCCGGGAGGGGGATAAACGGGGACACGAGTTGGGGAGCTCAGAGCTGATTGGCTGTTGCCTGGGAAACGCTCGCCAGAACGAGGCCGGGTGTGTGTGGGTGTGTGTGTATAATGCGTGGGAAGCGGTACGTGGAGACCCCGTTGCTAGGCAACGGCGGCATCCAACCCGGAAGTGCGGAGAGCATCGCTTCGCTAACGGTGTCAGACCTCCCATCCCCCCCCCCATCCCCCCTTTATCCTCCCCTCTCCCATCCCCGGGTATGGGGAAAGGCCGAAACGTGGGGGGAGATGGGGCCTCGATTTCCTGTGAAATCTTTATTTATTGGTTAAGTTTCCTTTTTATACATTCTTAAGGTGACCCCAAAACCCACGCACGCACCCACAATGTGTTTGAGGCCAACACTAAAACAGGATTGCAAAGTCAAAGAACACGGACCTGGATGCGCAGGGCAGCCCCGGGAGATGCAGCCTCCCGAGGGAGGGGAGGGCTCTCCTCTGCACTGGTTACTGCAGGGCTCTCCCTCCTTAAAGAGCCCACGCTCACCGTGGGGGCCCCGTCACAATGGGCAAATCCACAGCGACCGCCACGGCTTTGGGATGGCGGCAGCATCGTGCCCATGGCCACTGGGCACCCAGGGGTGCTCCGGGAGTCGCTGCGGGGGGACCAGGCTCTGCCCAGCCGGCTCGGGGAGGTCCCTCACGGGCTGCTCTTCCTCAGTGCCTTTGGTCCGGAGGTGGAGCATATGCGAGGGGTCACAGCTCAACGTGGGCCATGGAACAGGGCGTCACGGCCACCTCCGAGGAGTGGAGAGGGACCGACATTGGCACAGCAGAGAATCATGGAATCCCAGAGTGGGCTGGAAGGGACCTTAAAGCTCACCCAGCTCCAAGCCCCAAAGGCACGGGCAGGGACACCTTCCACTAGAGCAGCTTGCTCCACGGCCCTGTGTCTCTGTGCACTCCCAGGGCATCCTGGGGATACCCCTAGAGAATCCCAGAGAATGCCTGCAGCACCTCCAGAGCACCCCATGGACCCAGTCAGAGCTCATGCATCACAATGACCTTGGGGACATGGAGACCACAGGGGTGGCTGATTCTGGAACTCCCCGTGTTCAGGTGTGTGAGGTCACAGAACCCCACAGAACCCTCCAGCAGAGGCACCGGGAGACGACAGCTGCCCCACGGAACACAAGCTACCGGTGGAGGAGGCAAGAGCAGCTCCTCTGGTGGTTCCCGTCTTGGTGTCTCGGAGCCGGTGCCGCCTGTGGACAGAGGAGCGTGGAACGAGGTGGGTGGCGATGGCGATCTTGGGGTGCTGTAGGAGTTGCCAGAACACCTCAAGAGACTTCCCCAGAGTGGCTGCTTTGGACTCGGTGTGTGAGTTGGGCTGGCTGAGCCGGCAGCGGAGCGCTGCGGCTGCCGAGGGATGATCCTGGGATCTGCCCTCATTTCTTGTGGGGAGAGCAAGGGCCTGTGGGGATGGGCCAAGGGGGAAGGATTTTAACGTGACAGAGAGGGGAGATTGAGATGAGATCTTAGAAGTTGTTCCCTGTGAGGGTGGTGGGACAGTGGCACAGGGTGCCCAGAGAAGCTGTGGCTGCCCCATGGCTGGCAGTGTTCAAGACAGAGCTGAAAATACCCTGACCCTTTCCTTGGTACATGGTTGAGTTGCTTTGGAGATAAATCTGACTTTACAGCTCTAACACCAAAAGGAACTTTTCACCTTCACGTGCAGCAGACACACAGATCTCTTCTGTGTCGTGTGCACTTGAAAGTTACTGAAGAAACTATCTATGGGTGGGAAAGGAAAGAGCACAGGAGGGAATGTTTAGTTCATTGTTGCTCTTCCTTGTAAAACCTGTAGGGCTCTAGCATCTTGTTCCGTATTTTCCATGGTAACTGAAATGTATTTGCGTTATTAAAGATAATATTTCATTCCCTCCTCACCTGTGTTCTGGGAGAAACAGCAGCAAGGGTCCCCCTCAATCCATCCTTCTCACAGAGCGGTGTGGTCACCTCTCGCCTCTGTGCCTCCAAACAGAGTAGTGCTGAATTCCAGTTATAAACTGAGGGAAAAGTTGGGTTGGTTTACTCAGTGGTTAAGAGTTTGTTCCAGGTGTTTAAGTCCCATGATTTATGCCAAGAGGTTTCTGCAATGCCGTAACTTGTCCAGCTGATTTCCATGCTCTACCATAGAGCCGAATGTTTAACAACAAACAGAATAGAATGGAAATGAGTGAAATTACGGTAAGTTGTAAAATTGGACTTAAAGTTGCTGTTGGTGACCATCCAGACAGGGTACCCCACAGAGATGTTGATGTTGTCAGGTTGTTAGGGACAGGTTAATGGCTGGACTCGATGTTCTCAAGCGTCTTTTCAAATGAAATGATTCTGTGATGCTGAGAAAAGTTGATTTTTTGCCTTAACTCTGTCTCTCATCAGAGAAATGGCACTGCAGGAAGGCAGTGTGTCTGCCAGCTGAGGGAGGGAACATCAGGGTTTGCTTTGGGCTGTTTCACTTTTGGGTTGCTTTTTCCTCCCCCTCCTCAGGAGAGCGATCCCCCTGGGATGGCATCTTTGCTGCCTCTCCTCACCCTGTCACTGGCATTTCGGACCCTGTTTAGTGGGACCCACAAGGCATGTTATGAAAATTCTCTTCCAGCTAACTCCTAGATCAACCAGTCTTTAGAGTATCCATAGGTCTTTTATTTATACATGTGTCTATATATATTTCTATGTGCACTGTAATATGATGAGGCAGTGGATTTGTCCTTGAAGCTTCAGCCCAGGCCTGGAACTAGGACTTTTCTTTAGGGTATCTTAGAGCTGTCTGTGAAGGAGAAGAGGTATTGCAGCACAGCAGAAATAATGTCAGAATCCCAGCCCCTCCAGCATGTCTTTGAAACCTCCCACTGTCCCGCACACCATTCATCAGTATCTCTTGCAGGACTGGCTCCAGGGGCATCTGCATCAATAGACAAGAGCAGGAGTGCAGCAGAAGTAGCGTGAGCGCCTGGCAGAGTTTGACCAGGACTGGTCATTGGTAGTGAGGGCGCTGGTCTTTGTCCAAATGTGTGGTACGTGAGCGTTTGAAGGGCGTGAGAACCCTGTGTAAAACCACATTTGGGGTTCCCCGTGTGACTGGGACACCCTTGTAATTCTCTGCTTTGCATCCCAGGCTCTGGGCGCAGTGGGCACGGGCCACTTGTGGATTGTGGTGGCAGTTTGTCAAGGCAGAGGGGACACAGCCGAGTGCCTGAGACAGCATCTCCCCAGAACGTGGGCCCGATGATCCGCACTGCGGGCTGGGGGTGAGTTCACCTCCAGATACTGGGATATCAGAGCAGGAGGATCTCCAGAGCTGTGCTGTGCTGTGCTGTGCTGTTCTGTGCCATGCCATGCTGTGCTGTGCTAAGCTGTGAGGCAATGTGAGGTGCTGTGCTGTTCCCTTTTAATCTGTGCACTGACCATTATTCAAATAATGATGAGCCTGTTATTTGCCTGAAATGTCAGAGGTTTTTTCAGATCGATAATAATTTTTAAGGACTCACAATGGTTCCAAGTGGAAAAAGATTTAATTTCATTTCAATTATTTTTTTTTTTTGTTTCATACCACAGTAGGAAAATATTCCTCATATCCAGGCTAGGGAGGGAGTCGCAGACTCTTGCCCAGAGAAGCTGTGGCTGCCCCATCCCTGGCATCTCTGACTCCTCTCTGG
>NW_026915106.1:0-3146 GCF_034315485.1 Pezoporus occidentalis | reverse complement strand
GTCGCTTTAAGCGGCAGTGAGTACAGCATGAACGTTTGGCCTCTGCTCCCACAGCAGAAGAGCCAGGATTGAAAGCTTGTGCTGGACCTGTTCAGCACACAATCACCTTTACATTGGTGCATCCATCGTTGCTTTCACTGCTCCCTTTCATACAGGAAAAGCATTTGAATGGAATCAGTTCAGAGCCTGCTCTCTGCTGCGCAGCAACACAGTCAGCACAGAATGAACAGTGGCATCTGCTCCCACAGCAGAAGAACCAGCAGGGAAAGCTAGTGCTGGGCCTCTTCAGCACACAGGCTGCTTTGCAACGGTGTCACCATCATTGCAGTCTCTCCTCGGTTTCATACCTAAAACTCCATTTGAATCCAAATTCTCAGCTGGTCGCTCTCAGCTGCCCAGCAGCACAGTGAGTACAGCACGAACGTTTGGCTTCTGCTCCCACAGCAGAAGAGCCAGGATTGAAAGCTGGTGCTGGACCTGTTCAGCACACAATCACCTTTACATTGGTGCATCCATCGTTGCTTTCACTGCTCCCTTTCATACAGGAAAAGCATTTGAATGGAATCAGTTCAGAGCCTGCTCTCTGCTGGCAGCAACACAGTCAGCACAGAATGAACAGTGGCATCTGCTCCCACAGCAGAAGAACCAGCAGGGAAAGCTAGTGCTGGGCCTCTTCAGCACACAGGCTGCTTTGCAACGGTGTCACCATCATTGCAGTCTCTCCTCGGTTTCATACCTAAAACTCCATTTGAATCCAAATTCTCAGCTGGTCGCTTTCAGCTGCCCAGCAGCACAGTGAGTACAGCACGAACGTTTGGCTTCTGCTCCCACAGCAGAAGAGCCAGGATTGAAAGCTTGTGCTGGACCTGTTCAGCACACAATCACCTTTACATTGGTGCATCCATCGTTGCTTTCACTGCTCCCTTTCATACAGGAAAAGCATTTGAATGGAATCAGTTCAGAGCCTGCTCTCTGCTGGCAGCAACACAGTCAGCACAGAATGAACAGTGGCATCTGCTCCCACAGCAGAAGAACCAGCAGGGAAAGCTAGTGCTGGGCCTCTTCAGCACACAGGCTGCTTTGCAACGGTGTCACCATCATTGCAGTCTCTCCTCGGTTTCATACCTAAAACTCCATTTGAATCCAAATTCTCAGCTGGTCTCTCTCAGCTGCAGGCAGCACAGTGAGTACAGCATGAACGTTTGGCTTCTGTTCCCACAGCAGAAGAGCCAGGAGGGAAAGCTGGTGCTGGACCTGTTCAGCACACAATCACCTTTACATTGGTGCATCCATCGTTGCTTTCACTGCTCACTTTCATACAGGAAAAGCATTTGAATGGAATCAGTTCAGAGCCTGCTCTCTGCTGCGCAGCAACACAGTCAGCACAGAATGAACAGTGGCATCTGCTCCCACAGCAGAAGAACCAGCAGGGAAAGCTAGTGCTGGGCCTCTTCAGCACACAGGCTGCTTTGCAACGGTGTCACCATCATTGCAGTCTCTCCTCGGTTTCATACCTAAAACTCCATTTGAATCCAAATTCTCAGCTGGTCTCTCTCAGCTGCAGGCAGCACAGTGAGTACAGCACGAACGTTTGGCCTCTGCTCCCACAGCAGAAGTGTCAGGATTGAAAGCTGGTGCTGGACCTGTTCAGCACACAATCACCTTTACATTGGTGCATCCATCGTTGCTTTCACTGCTCCCTTTCATACAGGAAAAGCATTTGAATGGAATCAGTTCAGAGCCTGCTCTCTGCTGCGCAGCAACACAGTCAGCACAGAATGAACAGTGGCATCTGCTCCCACAGCAGAAGAACCAGCAGGGAAAGCTAGTGCTGGGCCTCTTCAGCACACAGGCTGCTTTGCAACGGTGTCACCATCATTGCAGTCTCTCCTCGGTTTCATACCTAAAAGTCCATTTGAATCCAAATTCTCAGCTGGTCGCTCTCAGCTGCCCAGCAGCACAGTGAGTACAGCACGAACGTTTGGCTTCTGCTCCCACAGCAGAAGAGCCAGGATTGAAAGCTTGTGCTGGACCTGTTCAGCACACAATCACCTTTACATTGGTGCATCCATCGTTGCTTTCACTGCTCCCTTTCATACAGGAAAAGCATTTGAATGGAATCAGTTCAGAGCCTGCTCTCTGCTGCGCAGCAACACAGTCAGCACAGAATGAACAGTGGCATCTGCTCCCACAGCAGAAGAACCAGCAGGGAAAGCTAGTGCTGGGCCTCTTCAGCACACAGGCTGCTTTGCAACGGTGTCACCATCATTGCAGTCTCTCCTCGGTTTCATACCTAAAAGTCCATTTGAATCCAAATTCTCAGCTGGTCGCTTTCAGCTGCAGCAGCACAGTGAGTACAGCACGAACGTTTGGCTTCTGCTCCCACAGCAGAAGAGCCAGGATTGAAAGCTGGTGCTGGACCTGTTCAGCACACAATCACCTTTACATTGGTGCATCCATCGTTGCTTTCACTGCTCCCTTTCATACAGGAAAAGCATTTGAATGGAATCAGTTCAGAGCCTGCTCTCTGCTGCGCAGCAACACAGTCAGCACAGAATGAACAGTGGCATCTGCTCCCACAGCAGAAGAACCAGCAGGGAAAGCTAGTGCTGGGCCTCTTCAGCACACAGGCTGCTTTGCAACGGTGTCACCATCATTGCAGTCTCTCCTCGGTTTCATACCTAAAAGTCCATTTGAATCCAAATTCTCAGCTGGTCTCTCTCAGCTGCAGGCAGCACAGTGAGTACAGCACGAACGTTTGGCTTCTGCTCCCACAGCAGAAGAGCCAGGATTGAAAGCTGGTGCTGGACCTGTTCAGCACACAATCACCTTTACATTGGTGCATCCATCGTTGCTTTCACTGCTCCCTTTCATACAGGAAAAGCATTTGAATGGAATCAGTTCAGAGCCTGCTCTCTGCTGCGCAGCAACACAGTCACAGAATGAACAGTGGCATCTGCTCCCACAGCAGAAGAACCAGCAGGGAAAGCTGGTGCTGGGCCTCTTCAGCACACAGGCTGCTTTGCAACGGTGTCACCATCATTGCAGTCTCTCCTCGGTTTCATACCTAAAAGTCCATTTGAATCCAAATTCTCAGCTGGTCTCTCTCAGCTCCAGGCAGCCCAGTGAGTACAGCATGAACGTTT
>NW_026915105.1:130000-370894 GCF_034315485.1 Pezoporus occidentalis | reverse complement strand
CTTTGTTGTGTTTGAAGGATCCAAGGAGAATGTCCAGGATTGGTGACACCAAAGACTGAGTTATTTGGCAGCTTGGCCAGGTCACCATTTGATTACGTAACTTGGGAAAAGAACTAACTTTAAAGTTTGATATGCGGATTGACTCCACAACCCGTTAAAGTTGTAAAGTAGGTATGCTTTTTATTCAGCGCTAAGATGCACGGGGATAATTCCTCAAAGTCATGCATACCTCAGTGTTGTTTCCCTCTACATTTATTCTCTAAAGTTATATATATGCATTAGGTTGCACAATACGCCTATACATATTCATGTCCTATCCCACCTCGTGTTATAATAAGCTAGAAGGTCCTTTGCACCTGTGCAGTGCTCCCTCTGGTCGTGGGCAGGGGTTTCAGGATGAAGTAAATGAGTCTTCCTCCTGTGGGTAGGGGTCTTCAAGATGAAGTAAATGAGTCTTCCTCTTCTTGAACTTTTCACCTTTTAGTCTTCACTCAAGTTGTCCTAAAGTGAACTGCCTTCATTATAATACTAAAAATCACATCCACAGCTCAGAAAGACCCCAGCCTGTGTGAAGACCCTTCCACAGAGCATGCATAGTGATTAGAATCATAGGATCACAGAATCATAGAATGGTTTGGTTTGGAAAGGTCTTTAAGATCATTCCCCCCACCATGGGCAGGGACATCTCATACTCGAACATGATGTTCAAGGCCCTGTCCAACCTGGCCTTGAACACCCCCAGGGATGGAGCACTCACCACTTCTCTGGGCAGTCTGTTCCAGTGCCTCATCCCCTCACAGTAAAGAACTTCTTCCTTATATCTAACCTGAATTTCCCCTGTTTAAGTCTAAACCCATTACCCCTTGTCCTGTCACTACAGTCCCTAATGAAGAGTCCCTCCCCAGCATCCT
Source organism: Pezoporus occidentalis (assembly GCF_034315485.1). Lineage (NCBI taxonomy): Eukaryota > Metazoa > Chordata > Aves > Psittaciformes > Psittacidae > Pezoporus > Pezoporus occidentalis. Next base: position 369,983 of record NW_026915105.1, on the reverse strand, counting down.
TATAGGCCCCCTTCAGATACTGGAAGGCTGCTATGAGGTCTCCATGCAGCCTTCTCCAGGCTGAACAGACCCAACTTTCTCAGCCTGTCTTCGTATGGGAGGCGCTCCAGTCCCCTGATCATCCTCGTGGACTCCTCTGGACTTGTTTCAACAGTTCCATGTCCTTTTTATATTGAGGACACCAGAACTGTACACAATACTCCAAGTGAGGTCTCATGAGAACAGAATAGAGGGGCAGGATCACCTCCTTCGACCTGCTGGTCACACTCCTTTTGATGAAGCCCAGGATACAGTTGCCTTTCTGGGCTGTGAGAGCACAGTGCCGGGAATGAGACATCAAATATTACAATTTTATGTAGATTACAACCGATCGCTGTCACTGGGACTGTACTTCCTGTACCTTTTGAGTATAAATGTAATGAGAAGGCTGCATTGGTGTGTTTGACTTGTGGAACAGTCCACTGAGCACCCAGCCTGAATAAATAGTATCTCTAGTGAGCGTGTCAAATTGGTTTACATCACACCAGGCGCAAATGGACTTTTCAGGCAACAGATGCACAGAGAACCTATAAACTGTGTCCTTAGCTGTGTGGCTTGAGATTCCAAAATCTGCTATAACTGTTCAGAGCTGCTTTCCTTGAGTGCCTTGGCTTATCACCACTCCTGAGCCACTAGCTCGACTCACAGGCACAAAGTGTTCTCAGAACCTGCCCAGTAAATGCACTCTGTCTCGGAAAATCACAGCTCAGTGGCAAAAGCTTGGGACAACATGATCTGGGCAAGGTTAAGGGAATGTGTGTTTCCCTGCATGCATCTGGAAGTCAGCTCCAGTGGGATGAAGCCAGCCTTTCATGCCAGACCCGAGGGTATTTTGCTCACAGACTCAGTCCTACTCCTGTAGATCACATCACTGTGCGCAGCTTGGTGACAAAATCCTTTTGCACTACACGAGCCAGCAGCAGCCTGGTTCTACAAGCCTCTTCACTTTACAGGTGACAGCCCACAGGGCAAGAAGCTTATGGCTGCCTTTTGGAAAGGTGCTAGCTCCTCAGTCCTGAAGAGGCTGTCTGCGCACTACATCTTACTGGTGTCCTATGTGACAGGGTGCAGCTCAGAGCCACAGAGTTTCTGAAGCTGGAGAAACCTCCATACACCACCTTGTCCAGCTTCTGCCCAAAGCAGGGTCACCTGGAGCCATTGCCATGTCCAGCTGGGATTAGGTATCTCTGCAGATGGAGGCTCCACAATCTCTTTGGACAACTGGTTCCAGTGTTCAGCCACCCTCAAAGTGAAAAAGTGTTTTTCTTCCATTTTGGTGGAATTTCCTGTGTCTCAGTATATGCCCATCACCTTGCCACTGGACACTGTTGAGAAGAGCCTGTTCTGCATCTCTGTTCCCCTACCAGGTATTCATACACAGTGATAGGACCTCCTGAGCGTTCTTTTTCCTCAGCTCCTGCACTGGTCAAAACCATGTTGTCAGGCCAGGCACAGATGGGATTGCACTTGAGCCTGCTGCTGACACCCATAGCTTCCTCATCCATATTGCCCCATCTCAAGTGCTTCTCAGAGCCATGGGTCCTGCATCACAGGATTGTGTGCTTGATTTTCAAAAGGCAGGAGTTTTATGAGCACAGAACAAATGGATCATGATTTCCTGTAAGTCTCTGCCTTGTGGATGACTGTGTTCAGTGTTGAAGGAGGTGCAGGTCTTGCTGAAGTGTTCCCAGGCAATGAGGATGGAGGGGTGAAGGCACTGACCACGTTTCTGACTTCAGTGTGTGATGCAACCCTTCCCTCCATGGGACACTGCAAGGTTCTGGCCCTCTACATGTCCACCTTTTACACTGATGGCTGTAGGAGTGTGGCTCACATCTCCAGACACAGAGTGCAAATCAAAGTGGTCCAGCTTTTCCAAATCCTTGAGTTTTTTTAAGCTGTCAGGTTGGAGAGAGGGGACGTGGAGAGAGCGCTCAATGCCATTTGAGTTGTGGTACCTTGCCTTCCAGTGTGGGGGCGTCAGGAGTGTCTGCCCACCCCCTCTCTCCATGAATGACTTCTATCCATCTCTGCTGATTCTTCCCAAAAGTGCATGAAACCTCCATTCACTTTCATCCTAGCCTGGCAGCAGTCCAGCTTGCTAAAGGTGGGCAGAAGAAGGGAGACCAGGGCCAGGGTCCTGGCAAGAGAAGCCTGCGGCTGCTGCTGGTCCTGCTGTGTGGTGCAGGCAGCCTGCCCACTGGAGGAGCATACAGTCACCTGGAGCCCTACTCAGCTCCTCATCAGCCAGCACTTGGGGATGTAGGAGGAAACTGGGAGCACTGTGGGAGAACTGGAGGGACTGAGTCAGGACCATAAAGCAGGGTCTGGGAGAAAGGAATGGGAGATGCATGGGGTCAGCTGCTGGTTAGGTAGGAAAGTCTGTAGATCAGCCAGGAGGCTGTATGGCACATCCAGAGGGGTTCCAACTGCTCTGCCATTGCAAGACAAACCAAAGCAGTGTGAAACCATCGCTGGGTAAGCAGACCTGCTTGTCCCTTGAGGGCACAGAGCAGCAGCAGGTGGCTGCACCATCTCTCTCTGCTTTGGGTGCTCCCATCCCACTGCATGCTCCCAAGGCTGGCCTGTTTCGCCTTCTTTGGGCCTTTCAGAGCAGATGTATCAGTAAAGATACCCTAAGAAATAAACCCTTTTAATTAGCACTTCACCTGTACACAGAAATTGTGCTATTTGCAAAACATAGGCAATTTTTCTAAGCCTGAAGGGTCTGTCTGTGCAATGGAGCATCCAGTCTGTTTGTGACCTCTTTGGTGACTGGCTCGCAGCTATACACAGAAGGATGTATATTTCTTCTTCTTGTCCAATAGAACAAACTGGATAGCCATTCATTTTTTCCCATCTGGTGTTTTATAGATCCTGCATATACATATCTGTGTAAAAAAAAGACATACACACACACATGAATGCATACTTTGCATTTAATATTTCCTGTATTTCCTCTAATTCCTTTCTTTTGGTAAAATACCAGCCTGTGCTGGCTCTCCAGAGCAACCCCTGGCCAGCTCCCCACTCCTTTGTGCATGCTGTGAAGGTGAATCATAGAATCATAGAATAGTTAGGGTTGGAAAGGACCTTAAGATCATCTAGTTCCACCCCCCCTGCCATGGGCAGGAGTACCTCATACTAAACCATCCACCCAAGGCTCTGTCCAGCCTGGCCTTGAGCACCACCAGGGATGGAGCATTCACAACTTCTCTGGGCAGCCCATTCCAGTGCCTCACCACCCTTACAGTAAAGAACTTCTTCCTTGTATCCAATCTAAACTTCCCCTGTTTAAGTTTTAAGATGTTACCCCTTGTCCTATCACTACAGTCTCTAGTGAAGAGTCTCTCCCCAGCATCCCTATAGGCCCCCTTCAGATACTGGAAGGCTGCTATGAGGTCTCCATGCAGACTTCTCTTCTCCAGGCTGAACAGCTCCAACTTTCTCAGCCTATCTTCATATGGGAGGTACTCCAGTCTCCTGATCATCCTCCTGGTCCTCTTCTGGACTTGTTCCAACAGCTTCATGTCCTTTTTATGTTGAGGACACAATACTCCCAAGTGAGGTCTCACAAGAGCAGAATAGAGGGGCAGTATCACCTCCTTTGACCTGCTGGTCACGCTCCTTTTGATGTAGCCCAGGATATGGTTGGCTTTTTGGGCTGCAAGCGCACACTGAAGCCATCTCATGTTCATTTTCTCATCAACCAACACCCCCTAGTCCTTCTCCTCAGGGCTGCTCTGAATCTCTTCTCTGCCCAACCTGTAGCTGTGCCTGGGATTGCTCTGACCCAGGTGTAGGACCTTGCACTTGGTATGGTTAAACTTCATGAGGTTGGCATCAGCCCACCTCACAAGCGTGTCAGGGTCCCTCTGGATGGCATTCCTTCCCTCCTGCATATCAACCGAACCACACAGCTTGGTGTCATCGGCAAACTTGCTGAAGGCGCACTCAATCCCACTGTCCATGTCAGTGACAAAGATGTTGAACAAGACAGGTCCCAACACCGATCCCTGAGGGGCACCACTCGTTACTGGTCTCCAGCCGGACATTGAGCCGTTGACCACAACTCTTTGTGTGCGGCCATCCAGCCAGTTCTTTATCCGTCGAGTGGCCTGTCTATCAAATTGATGTCTCTTCAATTTAGAGACAAGGATGTCGTGTGGGACAGTGTCAAATGCGTAAATACATCAGGCTTGCATCATATACATAAGGCTTAGCCATGGAATCTTTACCTGTCACAATATTCTCTTCCCACATTTTCCTTCTGAATTGTTTTCCTGCTGTGTTTTACTTCTTCAGCCATAGGAGGCCAGGGGGAGGCCATCCCACTGCTTCTGCCTGCTCCTTGCAGCTTTGCACCCACCACTGTCCTCCACCATGGCCTCTTCCACCAACTTTTGCTGGCTTCTTGTGACATGCTGCACAGTGTCTGTCAGCCTGCCTGAGCTGGGGTGATGCTTCATAGCCTTTTCTTGGTCTACCACACTTTGCTTCACCCTGGAGTTTCAGAATGTTAAAGCAATTAATCAGTCACTGATTTGTGGCATGGGACCTTTTGTGTTACCTGGATATGCTGGTGAAAACTGAGCTGTAAATTCTGTTCTTACTGTCTGGTTTGTTTCATACAGATCCTTCCACCCCTGGGAAACTCTTCAGAGCTCTGCAAAACCTTTCTGAAATCTGAAATTAGATGAACAGGTGCCATGTCTTTCTCCACTTGCTGGCAGGAGGCTGGGCTGCTGCTGGAGAATCAAGGAAGCTGGGTTTGTCCTAGCCAGGTCCACAGCCAGCTTTGCTTTCCTTCTGTGCAGACTTGCAGGGGTTGGCCTTAACAGTTAGCACATTGATGCTGTCACTTCTGTAAAAGCCTCCCAGTGTGAGCAGCCTCCCTGAGCATGGTTTTCACACTTCCCCTGTGCAAGGCTATCAAATTCCCAGTGCTTTGCTTTTGTGTTCTGCTGCCAGTGGGCTCAGTGCAAAGAGAGAAAGCTGGCTGACTAGGTCAGGAGGCAGCTCTAGGAGATGTGTCCCAGCGTCACCTAGCCTCTCAAGCCATGGGGCCGCTACAGGTGGGGCCACAGAGCTGCAGTGAGCTGAGCACTGGCCTCTGCCAGTGACTTGGTTGTGTGCTCCACTGGAGGAGATGGAAATGTCACCCTCTTCAGTACAGCAGGAATTTGCCGGGATTTTAGGAGTGCATGCCAGGGTAGGACTAAAGCAACTTCTGGCTTTCACTACATGAAGATAATGTCCTTTCAAATATAAATCACCCCAGCAAAGCTTGCAGCTCTTCAGAGGATACAGGAGTGTGGAGGAATGGCAGCTCCTTGTAAAAAGCCAGCAAAATGACTGGATCTCATCTGTCTCCCCATCCCATCCCAGTCCATCCCATCCCAATCCATCCCCATCCCATCCAGCCAGCAAAGTGACTGGATCTCATCTGTATCCCCATCCCATCCCATCCCATTTTATCCCATCCCAACCCATCCCATCCCAGTACATCCCATCCCACCGCACCCTGGCCATACATCCTGGTTTTTGAGGAGGAGCCGTGGCTCTCCAGGGAGTGCTGGGAGTGAGAACCAATTTCCCAGAGGTTATATCACCCTGGACTGGAAAAGTACTTGCCAGAGGGCTGGTGATGGGACCAAATCCAGCCAACTTTACCCCCACCAAATTAATTGGTCACTTCTCAGAGCAAAGTCTATTTGTTGGGATCCAGTTGTTTAATTAATAATTCTGCTGTGGGGCATGGCTGCACTCTGATTTTAGGATGTGCTTTGTCTCCATGAATAAAGCTGAGCACCAGCAGTGGCACTGGCTCCTGGGAGGAGCGGGGGACCTGGCCTGCGGGTCTGTGCCCATGGTTCTGCATGCCCCTTGCCTGGGGAGAGTAGGTCTGGGTGGTCCTTCCCACCCAGAATCCCCTAGAAGTCCCTGTTCCATGCCTTGGGGAAAGGGGCTAGATGTGCTGCTGCTTGCTGGTGCACCGCTTACCTCCTCTTTGCCTCCCTGGGGTAAACATGGTCATGTCGCACTGTGGTGGTGCTATGGTTCCTGCCATTGCAAAAGAGTGAGTGGTGGCCATAGCCTGGTGATGGTTTGCAGCTACCAGATCTGTTCCTGACAAAACTGGTAATCTTCTGCTGGAAGGGGCTGCCCTAAGCCAGAACTAGCCAGCCTGGGAGCAGCAGGAGAGCAGGACCTTGTCAGTCAGCCTCATCACACCACGCAGTCACTGGCTGTCCTCATGCAAGTCACTTTTCTTGCCAAGCAGTCTCTCTGTGAGCCTGGAAGTGCCCCCCCACTGCTGTGCTGGTGCTGCACAGCCCTCCATCAGCAGTTCTGGTGGCCCTGCCAGTCATGCTGCTGCTTCCAAGGCTGTGTCTCCTCCAGCACAAGCCCTGGGATATCAGGCACTTGCGCTGGGACTTCTGTGCAGGACTGGGGTCACTAGAGTCTTGCTAGTCAATGTGGCAGCTGGGGAGGTGGGACCATGGAAAGGATCAAATACTCAGAAGCCTATGGATTAATTCACTGAGCAAGTGCCTCTGCCCTCTTTATGCTGGATGGCTGGGTAGGCAGCTGTCCTGGGTTCAGCAGTAGCAGTCATTTTTCTCCTCCTTGGTAGCTGGTGCAGTGCTGTGTTTTGACTTTCAGCCTGGGAACAGAGCTGATAACAATGATGTTTTGGTTTGGCCAAGGACTTTGTGAGCCTCATGCTCTGCCAGGGAGGAGGGGAAGCCAGGAGGAAGCAGAGACAGGACACCTGACCCAAACTGACCAAAGAGGTATTCCATACCACAGCACGTCATGCCCAGGATGTAACTGGGAGTTAGCCGGAAGGGCTGGTAGACTGTGGGGTTGGAGGAGGTATAGGTCAGAGCTTGGTCGGGCTGGGGGGGCCGAGTTATCGGTTGGTTGGTGGTGAGGTGATGTATTCTCTTCCCTTGTTATTTCCTTTATCATTATTATTATTGGTAGTAGCAGTAGTGATTTGTGTTATACCTTAGTTACTAAACTGTTCTTATCTCAACCCGTGGGAGTTGCATTCTTTTTGATTCTCCTCTCTGTCCCTCCGGGAGTAGGGGGAGGGAAAGAAGGGGGGGAGTGAGTGAACGAGTTACCTGACTGGGTTTAAACCACGACAGCAGCTGAACAAAGCTGCCTGAAGTTGTTATGGGCCTTGTAAGGTCAGTGAAGAGGCAACATGAAGGCAAGGATCCACAGGGGTGCACTGAGAGAACTGGCTTTTTGCTCCATCAGTCATTTATCTTGTCATTGCCAGTATCTCTGGTGACAGGAAGATTTTGGCTCACAGAAGGACCTCATGCTGTGGTCCCACAGGTTCTCCCAAGGCACAGGCACTCACCTCTCCTTCCTCCTGGGCTGTGACTCCAGGTTCTGGTCTGCACTGCTCCTCAGCACCTGCACACGTGGAGGGGGACTGCCCTGTCCCACAGAGAGCTAAAGCCTTTCAGGATTGCTCTTCCAAATGTAGTCTCTTCCCACTCTCTTCCTCACTGCCACTGGATTCAAGACTTCCTCTTCGGAGAGAGGGACATGGAGCTGTACGTGGGAGCATACTCCCTGCACGGCTGTCGCCCAAGGCTGGCAGAGCCCAGCTTTTCCCATCCTGGTCTGGTCTGAGCTTCCTTCTGTTGTGGCTCCCACTTGCCTTGGCTGTGTGCCTGCATCCCCGCTTGCCTCGCTGTCCCACAGCAGAGGGGGCTCCTCTCCTCTGTGCAGTTTGCACAGCCAGGGATTTTGCATGTGGGCCATGAGGAGCAGGGCTCTGTTCAGAAGTCTATTAGCCAGATGAAAGTCTGCCTTTACTGGAGGGTGAATGTGTGCTTAGGCTGTTAGAGTATTACCACAAGATTATTTTTAAAGCATTTGCAGAGTTTTCCTGTAGGGAGGAAATAAATATTGTCTCCATTAGGGATTTCAACCACGCCAGTTTCTTTAATCCTTCTTAAGGGATAGCTAGGATTTTGTATTTAGGAGCAACAAAAACCTTTGGACAATGCTGTTCTAAGCAGCAATATTTTAATTTTCCTTTCGTAAAAGTGACAACTTCCATCTCTAAAAGAAGGCTCAAAGCTCTGCCTAGAGAGAATTCAGAGCAGACAGATAAAACTCACCACCAGTTGCCTTTATGCAGTGGCCTGGGTTTCTGCCAGCCAGGGAATGGAGGAGCAGCCAAATGACATGGCCCTGGACCCAGGGCAGCTCCTGGGTGCTTCCCTGTGCTGACTTCTGCCCTTCCTTCTTGTTTCCAGGTGGCTCAATGGACAAAACCAAGCCACCACCTCTGCTTCCATGATGGGCTGACCAGGATAGGTGGCAGAGGTGAGGTGCTTGTATTTTCACAGCAGGTGCAGGTTTTGGGGGGTTCAGGGTGGACTCCTTTATGGGGTATGACCAACCAGCACCCCCAGTGGGGCACAGAGCAGGAGTGAGGAGAGGCGTGAGCTCTGGTTCTGGTAATTGGGCTGCCTGAGCAGCTGTTTGCAGGCACATATGGGGAGCACCATTTTCAGAACACTGAGGGCAGGGGGTGGTGACCCCATGCCAGCCCGGAGAGAGGGATTCACATCCTAGGTGGCAGCAATGGCTTGTGCTTGGCTCCCGTCTCTACCCTGTGCCTGCCCGGGTTGCAGGGAGCGCATCGGGCTGCCCATACACACGTCCTGCAGCCCTGGCCCTGCAGCTTGCCTCCCCTGACAGCTCTCCTCCTCTCTCCCCGTCCCCCTGCCCCAGCCAAACGCTGCTGGTAGGTTAAGCTGGGCTGCAGCTCCCAAGGTGAGGGAAGGGTCATTAATCCCAAGGCTACTGCTGAGTGGGCTGCAGTGGCGCTGACAGCACTGGAACCATTTTTTGGCAGATCTCATCACAAGATCTTGTCCTGTTGTCCCCCATTCTTACCAAATGAGCTTCTCTCCTTCTCTCACTTTTCAGAAATGTAACGGCTTCCAGAAGAGACTTATCTGAGAGATGCTTGGCACCTGCATTTTACCATTGCCATTACAGGCTGACATAGAAATTGGTCTTTGACTACATTATGTAGATATCACGCGTGGAGAGATGCTCAGCCTCGTCTGGTACATCTTCTGCTCCTGGAGCTTCAGGGCTCTCGCAGGATGTCACAATGTGCTGCAGGAAGAACCTATGACAAGTGCAGCCCTATTCCACACTCTTCATCCTGCTGGAGATACGGTCCTCCAGCCCCTGGTCTTCTGCAGTGGGGAGCTTGGAAAGACAATGATGCACAGGTGGGAGAGAACCCCCCCAGACAGGAATGAAAAGATGACTGGTGCATGCCTTGTGATGCAGTGCTGTGCATTGCTGCCAATTAACAAAACATGCCTTCCTCCTTTTAATGCTTTTTCCATAAAAATACAACAGCATGCCCAGGGTTACTACCTGCAGCAGGGTGAGGGGGAGAGGGACTAAATGCAGCAAAAGAAAGTATGCTACAGTTAACAATGGATCATTTAGAAGAAAATAGAAAAAAGGCAGGCAGATGGCATGAATATTAGTGCATGAAAATGACTAACACTCTGAGAATTTCCCAGTGTACTTCTGACTGGTTTGGGCCTGCTTTTATAATTAATTTATGGAAAGCACCTAAATTGGGAATAAACACAATCTCGCAAATCCCTTCTAATCTCTGCCTGTATTTTTGAAATGATACCCTGAAGGTATAGTTTCTTACGATGATTAAACTGTTTTTCTTTTAAGAATTAAAAGGGACTTTTTCATGTGATTGTGCAGAGCATTAGTGGTCAGGACCAAGCTCAGAACTGTTTTAGATGCAATCTATTGTTGGAAATGCCCGGATGGGGGGCATTTCCCCACCATACCGCTGCATGCTGAGTCTGCCAATATTTTCATTTTGGATTCATGCACTTTAATAAAAAACATGACCTGATGTGCTGTCAGCCACCTAATGACTCAGATGCTTGACATTATGCTCTGACATTAGCATAAATCTGGAAACTTCTTCAAAAGAAAAAAAACAAACGTATTTTTCATTAAGTTGCTGCTTTTCTCTGACAATAAAAGCAAAACTCTTTCCCTTGGGCAGGATGTCCAGAAAGTGCTTCAGGAAGTCACAGAGCACAAACTATGGGGGATCTGGAGTGTGCTGGTGGTTCTTGGTCTCTGGGTGCATGCAGGAGCAAGCTGTTCAGTAAATCTCTGCACATGAGGAGAAGCCTGTATAGACACAGGTTTTGCCCCTCAGTTGCCGCTACCAGCACTTCAGTTCCTGCTGGTCCTCACAGGGGATTTCTGCCTGCTGGGTCACATGTCCTCAGCAGAGTGAACATGAGCACAGCAGTGCCCTGGGATGCTTTCTGCTAGCTCTGGTGTAATACAGGTCCCCCGGGACAGACATATGCGGCTTGTCACCCAGCCCCTGGGGAGATGCATGGCAGCAGAGCCTGCAGGAGCACTGTGTGCATGGAATGGTGGGAGGACTGGGGAGAACCCACTTGCTGCTGGCTGCATTCACCCACCGTCCCTTTGTGCCCACACAGGTGGCAAGAGGAGAATCATGGAGTTACGGAATCATAGAATAGTTTGTGTTGGAAGGGACCTTCAAAGCTCATCTAGTCCAACCCCCTGCAATGAGCAGGGACACCTTCAACTACATCAGGTTGCCCAGAACCACATCTAGCCTGGCCCTGCGTATCTCCAGGGATGGTGCATTCACCACCTCTCTGGGCAACCTGTGCCAGTGTTCTGCCACTCTCATTGTAGAAGATTTCTTCCTCATGTCCAGCCTGAATCCCCCGTGATGAGGTTGTCACCCCTCATCCTGTTGCATCAGTCCCTGCTAAAATGTCTTTCCCCATCTTTCTAATAGGCTCCTTTTAAGAACTGAAAGGCCACAATAAGGTCTTCCTGGAGCCTTGTCTTCTCCAGGCTGAACAGCCCCAACTCTCTCAGCCGTTCCTCATAGCAGAGGTGCTTCATTCCTCTGATCCTTTTTGTGGCCCTTCTCTGGACCCTCTCCAACAGGTCCATGTCTTTCCTATACTTAGGACTTCAGACCTGGACACAGTACTCCAGGTGGGGTCTCACCAGAGCAAAGTAGAGGGGAAGAATCGCTTCCCTTGACCTGCTGGCTACGTTACTTTGGATGCAGCCCAAGATACGATTGGCCTTCTGGGCTACAAGTGCGCATTGCCCACTCATGTCCAGTCTTTCATCCACCAGTACCCCTAAGTGCTTCTCCTCAGGGCTACTCTCAATCCCTCTGTCCCCCAGCATGTATTGATAGCGGGGATTGCCTTGACCCACTTGCAGGACCCTGCATTTGGCCCTGTTGAACCTCATGAGGTTCACATGGGCCCACCTCTCGAGCCTGTCCAAGTCCCTCTGGTTGGCATCCTGTCCCTTGGACATGTCAACTGCACCACTCAGCTTCATGTCATCTGCAAATGTGCAGAGGGTACACTCAATCCCACTGTCTTTGATGAAGATATTGAACAGTTCTGGTTCCAGTACAGACTTCTCAGAACCCACACGTACAAGAGAGACCCCAGCCAGAGAGACCAGAGAAGAGAGAATGGGCACTACCTATTGCAGCAGTGGCTGCTGATGGCACAGCTCACTGTCTCTCATGCTCATCTATGGGGTGGTCCTTGGGATTTGTTTTTCCTCTGCATTACCATGCTTTGAGGCTTTGCTGCACCTCTGCAACTTGCCATGACCACAGGTGCATGATAGTGGCTCTGGTGTGACAGGGGACACCTGCCCGTTGAGAGCTGCTATTGTGGGTGTAGAGACAGCACCGGTCAGGGAGGGAGGGCACCCTACTGGAATTTTAGTGGTGTTCATGGCTGTGGGGCTGGGCATGATAAAGGGCTCCAGTACTGAGGATATGAGGGTGTGGAAAGGAAACAAGGTTTTTATTACATGGCTTATCATGTTTTAACATGGAAATCAAGGTAAGAATTACCCAGGGCACAACCTGTCCCTTTGATTTGGCCTTTGCAGCTCAGTCATGCATAGGAGAAACCTTTCCCTTGTTCCCTCCAGCAGCATCTCCTTGTAATGGCTAATGGGAAAATATCACAGCAGTGAAAAACTCTCACCCTCACACAATGACAAGGCTAAGTGATCTGTCTGCAGCATGAGCAGGACGTTTGGGCTGCATGTCTCAGATGAATGCTTCCCATTTTGCGGGCTGTTTGCATGTACTTTATGTGCTTCAGCAGTAATTCAGGCAACTGCAAGACAGATGACAGGAGACTGCCAGAGGATGCCATGATGCTGGGTGCTGCCAAGGACTTGTGGCTGGGACCACTCTCTCCCTGGGGTGGCAAGCAGCCTGGCCATGAGGGCAACCTATGGTTGCAGCTTCCAAGGCCACCTCTGCTGCAGCACCTCTGTGTCACTGTGCAGTGCTGGGCAGAGTCCTCTTGGTGCTGCTCCCCATGGTGCTGCCTGCAGAGTCCCCACAGGCTGCAGGGTCACCTTGCTGGGGTGAAGGCCAGGAATTGAAGTGGATCTTGCAAAGTCCACTGAGGGGTGTTTACTTTTCTCTTCTTGTGGCTGTTTGATCGCAACTGTCCCAGGGGTCTCCATACTCTGTTTTGCTTAACAGTGCTCTTCTACATGGAGGATTGCTTTTTCTGTTCTCTGGGAAAAAGAAGAGAGTGAAAATATTGAATGTGGTCTTTGTTTTCAGAATATTACTGCATTAATTAAAATGCTTTGGAAGGTGTTCTGTTCCCAGAATAAATAAAAAAAAAAAAAATGACTGTTTTGCCCCATTAATTGCATGTTAGTTAAATACATGTATTTTATAACGTGTATTCATTCCCCTGTTTACTCAACAGTTAGTGACAGTTAAATGCATATTTAAATATTGATTATACCCTTCAGTGCATTGTAATTATTTGGCAGAGAGCAAAGGCTTTCTAAGCAGTCCCTTCCAGTGGAGTACATATTTGTGTGCATGCTGTCATGTTGACTCTTGGAAGCAAACTGCACCAGGTCTGCTGAGATCACGGGCCACGGCCAGCTGCAGGAATGGACAGACAGCTGCTCCCCTCCCTGCCTCCTGCCTTTTCCATGGCCAGGCCAGGCCCTCACAAAGCAAGCATCCAGCTTTTCCAAAGGGTTGGGCTTTGGGGGCAAAAAGAAGAGGAAGGACTGGTGGTGGTTTCCCAGGCTGGCCTCAGTCCACAGCTCCACTGAGTGACCTGGCATGGCCTGGTGTGGGTGACAGACACCTTGATGGCACAGCAGCTCCTCTCCCAGGGATCACGTGCGCTTTTTGTGACAGCAGGTGCTGTCTGGAAAGGATGTGCAGAGCTTGCTTGGATTTCTTTTTCTCCTCCAGATCTCAGCGAAAGAGGCCCTAGTGTCAGATGCCTGAGGCCAGCATAGGCTCTGGACTCAGTGACCAGTTTGCAAGAGGGCGAGCTCCTGCTAGCCTTAGCTGGGGTCTTCAGGTTCTCAGATTTTGCAGGAAACATTGGTTGCATCCTTTTGTCAGGCACAGTTGGCTGGCACATCGAGTAAGAAGGTGCCTTGGTTATGCTGATCAGTGTTCAATAAAAGCTGAAGCCTGTGTCTGGGACAGGACAGGCCATTCCAGTGGATGCTGGCACCGCCTAGGATTACCTGGTTTTGCTTTTGGACTGTAGTACATGGCAGCAAGGCTCAGCATGGTCACCATCTGTTAGGGAAACTGTTAGCCCCCTGATCATACCTGTGGCCTCTTCTGGACTTGCTCCAGCAGCTATATGTCATAGAATCACAGAATCATAGAATAGTTAGGGTTGGAAAGGACCTTAAGATCATCTAGTTCTAAACCCCCTGCCATGGGCAGGGACACCTCACACTAAACCATGTCACCCAAGGCTCTGTCCAACCTGGCCTTGAACACCACCAGGGATGGAGCATTCACAACTTCCCTACTCAACCCATTCCAGTGCCTCACCACCCTTACAGTGAAGAACTTCTTCCTTATATCCAATCTAAACTTCCCCTGTTTAAGTTTTAACCCGTTACCCCTTGTCCTATCACTACAGCCCCTAACGAAGAGTCCCTCCCCAACATCCTTATAGGCCCCCTTCAGATACTGGAAGGCTGCTATGAGATCTCCACGCAGCCTTCTCTTCTCCAGGCTGAACACCCCCAACTTTCTCAGCCTTGTCTTCATACAGGAGGTGCTCCAGTGCCCTGATCATCCTCGTGGCCCTCCTCTGGACTTGTTCCAACAGTTCCATACTTTTTATGTTGAGAACACCAGAACTGCACACAATACTCCAGGTGAGGTCTCACGAGAGCAGAGTAGAGGGGCGGGATCACCTCCTTTGACCTCCTGGTCACGCTCCTTTTGATGCAGCCCAGGATACGGTTGGCTTTTTGGACTGCATAATGACCTGGCACAAGCTACACCTCTGCTGGGGACAGGGAGGTAAGCATTGGCACCACCTCTCCAGACTGTCTGGTGCAGCAGCATGCAGGGCAGACCTTCCCCTCTGGCCTCGCTTCATCCTGTGGCCACTTCTAGCTGCTTCCTGGGTGTACCAGCTGCCTGGGGAAGATCCCTGCTGGGGATTTCCTGCCTTTGAGAGCACCACTGTCCTCCCCATGCAGCCGCACCATGGCATGCAGCACCAGTGCAGCTGACTAGAGGCAATACCAGCAACAAAGCCAAGCTGCTCCCTGTGCTGTCTGTGCCTTGCTCCTTATCTTGGACAACTGTGGCTGCAGTGAGCCATCCCCACAGCATGGATGGGCAGCAAGCATGCACACACCAGCCTTGATAGATGCTGCACCTCACCCTCCTGGGATCCAACTGAGCCCTGCTGCCAGGAGCGGGAAGGAGGAATAGGGTACCCTGCAATGTTTTTGGTGGTACCACATGATCAGGAGCAGTACTTTTGGGACAGCAAAACTGCAAGGAAAGGGATCCGCATCCTTTGCCTGGCTCAGTCCTGGAACAGCTTTCATGGGCCTGAAAGAGAGGGGGTCCCAGCCCCATGCATGGAGTCTTTCCAGCAGTACAGCAGCTTGGGCTGGCCTCATCTTTGCTGCAGCCATTGGTCTCTTGGTCTTGGATAGGACCATTGAAAGCATGAGTCAAAGGTGCAGTGCTTCAGACCTGCTCCCGACTGGATGCCTCTCAGCAGTGCCATGGCTGAACTCCTCCCCAGAGCTGCAGGCAGCACTGCATTGGATCAGTGACCCAATGTGGCCATGTTTCCAGCTATGGGTCTGACTGCAGTCTTCTTAGGAACAACACACTCCTACTGCATGGTACCAGATTGTACATCAAAACTATTATTTCCAACATCTCTGGCTTAATTGTAAAACTATAATACAAATGACATTGGGGGTTTGCTGGAGTTAAATTTTAATAGCAAGCCAGTGCCCTTTTAATGACATTTTATACATTTAAATTGGGCATGATCCCTTTGGGAACAGTAATTTTATTCATGGAGATTATGTCTAATTTGAATATAAAAACACTACTAAAAAGATATTGGATTTGCCATTTTTCACTTGCAGGAACTCTGGAGTCCAGTCTTCCCAACTGACTGGGCTTTGGTGGATTAAAAAAAAACCCCAAACCAACAAACCCACCCCAACTTCCATCCAGTAAAGCATGGAACATAAATCTGTGCGTGTACAACTGCTCCAGCAGGTTCAGTTTGGCTCCATGGCTATCTCTGAGGCACAGTGACAAGCATCACAGGCAGCCCTTCACTGCAGCCGTGTCTGTTGCCTGCAGTCTCTACCCTTTCCTGTGCTGGAGCTGGCCAGACCCTCCAGATCTCAGAACCAAATTCCCATGACTTCTATCAAAGGTTGCCTAAAGAGGCAGTGGATGGAGCCATCCCTGGAAACATTCAAGGCCAGGCTGGATGTGGTTCTGAGCTAGCTCAAGATGTCCCTGCTCATTACAGGAGTGCTGGACTAGATGAGCTTAGAAGGTGGCTTCTGACCCAAAGTGTTCTGCAGTTCTGTGATTCTGTGTTACTATAAGCAGGCAGATTGGTTGGGGTGGATCCTTGCCCCACATGAGGGCAGGATACAGCCCAGCCAACTCTGGTGGCAGCATTCCTGTCTGTGTTGTCTCATGACAACCAAGTTAAAGATGCATTCACTACTGGGGAATGTCACCAACCCACACTCACTGCACACTGTGTGTGAGTGACCCTCAGTGGCTCTTGCCTCTTTCAAGAGCAAAGGACAGTGCACACAAGTAGCACCAAGAGGCTGGTTCACAAAGGGCACCTGGACACTCCTGCTGCTGGTTCCTGCAGAGGCCAGATGTACTAAGCAGGGAAGATGCTGAGCAGAAAGCTGCCAAGTTTGCACAAAACACACCCGAGTCCTCTCCATCCGGCTGTGGGAGATTTGGGCTGTTTTGGTGCATACCTCTGTTCTGGCTGTACTTGCTGTGCAGACCATGTGCCTGCTCCAGGTGGTGCTGCAGGAGGAAGGCAGCCAGTGGGCAAGTGAGACCAGCAGATGGGAAATAGCTCTGCTCCCACCTGGGGACAGAAATAAAACTGCCAGGGTTGCAAAACCCCTTTGCTCACTGGGGGACCTGGTGGGCCTGCACAGGAACCATGGGTGCTGGTGGGGGACCTGGAGGGTGCACCCGGGGCCATGGTGGGCTAATTTGAGAGGGCTGAATTAGTCAGCACATGGGACTGCATAACGGCGCTGACACTGATGTGTGCCTCCACAAAGCTGCAGCCTCATCTCCAAGACAGGATAAACTGTTTGGCCTTTGGACAAGATTATTTCTGTTCAGAACAGGATTGTTATCACTTAATTGAAAACAATTATCCAATGCAAATTGGCTTCAAGTTAGCAGGCTGAGTTGGGAAGACAATGCATTTCCAAGCTGTCCTGAAGAGAACTGAGTGTGGTGGTAGGGTGAGAGGCTGGGACTGTCCGCAGGGCTGGGGGAGGACACTGAGGTGGTAGATGTTCTTTCTGCAGCACCCACACCCCACAAGGGAAATGGGGGAGCCTGTCCTGCCTGCCTGGTGCTTTCATTCACTGGGGCCCTCCAGGTTGCCTTTCCTAAGCTCAGACAAGCTTTGAATGTTCCCCAAGAGCAGGAAGCATCAATCCATGCGCAGGGAGCCCCAGCCAGCACCATCCTGCTCCCATCTCCAGCACTGGCTGCAGCAAGCAGACAACATGGGTGCAAGCAGGACATGATGCAACTTTGACCTGAGAGTGGCTCAGAGGTACAAACTGCCATCAACCTGCTGAGCACAGCAGGAATCTGACGTGTCATTTGGTGCCAGAGTGCTGGAGGCCATGGTACCCACACAGGTCTCCATGGGAGCACTGGCACTGGAACTAGAACTGGTTGCTTAAGAAACCTCTGCTGAAGTGTAATGGGGAAGGTGTTAACAAGACAAAACCCCATCTGTGGGATTTCTTCACCCAAATGATGCAGCTCTCCTGCTGCTGTTGACAGCTGGTACTGTAGAGGGGCTGGGCCACAGCTGGGATGTGGAAAGCTTTGGTGAACCAGAACCTCTGGTGTTCTGATCTAAGGGGCACCTAGGCCTCGGCTGAGCTTGTTCTTCTTCTACTGAACCTGTTCCTGCTATTCACAACCAACCCATCATTCAAAATGTCACCTGCACCAGCATGTTCTTGCTGGTAAACTTCTTAGAAGAACTAGAGATCCCTACGTGTCTCTATGAGATTTCCCCCACCCTAAATGCCTCAAAACCTGCTGAACCTTCCACTTTTGCGGTCCCTGTGACCACGTGTGTCTGCAGGCTTCATTTGCTATGGTAAGCCTGAGGAGAGGGGTCTGCCAGGGAAGACCCTGCCTAGTGGAGGGTCACCTGGGGACTTGTCCTGCCCTGAGTGAGCATGAGTTCATGTCCAGTGAGAAGCCTTTGGGCTTTTGTTACTATGCAGTGGTCCTCTTCCTATCTGCCTACCACAGGAAGGCAGTCCAGAGCATATGTAATGGCGGAGGGACTCCAGCTGTAGGAGACCAATTGCACCAGCAGGAGCAAGCGCTGTGTGGTGAATAGACCTTGAGGTAGAGCCTGGTTCTTTGGCTTCCCCTTCAAAAGGAAATGGAGAATCATCCACCCCATCAGTGTCCTGCTCTCAGTTCCTGTTCTGCTTCTCATGTATGAGTGGGCACCCCCACAGTGCAGGGAGGGCTGGCAGAGGGAAGCAGTGGTGGGTGCTTTCTCAGATGTGGTCTCAGCTGAATCTGGCTGGTGTCTGTATGTCCACGCCACTGTTCTCCCTACGAGGATCCACACCTGCAGTTCAGGGGCCCTTCAAGGCAGTTCTGCCCTTGCTGTTTTCTCCTCTTCCTTTTCATTTTTTTCTGCCTCAATGCATTTGAATTAGACAAGACCCTCCTGAATGTACACAACACTTCTGCAGTGCACAAATACACGGGAGAATACTGAGTTTCCACAACAGTTTTTGTATGATCTGACCAGACTGGTACAAGGTTAATTAAAAACCCCCAATGTTTAAATGCAGTCTCATCAGAAGTGTAAAATGCTTCTGCCAGAATCTCTGTCAGGACTTTTCAAAGATAGTGTATTTTACCTGGCAAACCACAATTAGACACAGTCAAATATTGTCCTGGTTAAATACTATTAATTTTCCTTACATTTGTCATGGATTAATTTTTTGGGGCTGTATCAACAGTGTTTCCTTTATAAATACAACTGGCTCCTTTACACTGAAAAATTAAATTTGCTTTGATAATGAACTGAGGTGCTAATAATCATTTTGCAATGCAAAAAAGTGCAATTACTGGCTGATGTGCCATGAGGTGACACAGGCAGTTGTAGCTGTCTGAAAGTCTGCATCAGTACCAACGGACACAGTGAAGACAGTTAAGAGCCACTCAGGGCTGCAGACAAAACTTTCCGCATCTGAAGTACAGAACAGTGCTGCACAGTTGTGAGTGCTCTGTCAGTCCCCTCTGCGCTGCTGGGCACTGTCAGCAGGAACTGCACAGCTGCCAGTGTAAACCCCTGTTCCCCAAAAGGGGAAGAACTATGCCGTGACAATGACGTTTTCTTTCTCTCCACGATGCCCTCATTCATGCCAGCAGCAAGGAGCTGAAGGGACATGCAGCCACCAGCTTGCGCCTTCTTGCCTGAAACCTCTGTCCAGACTGGGGACAGAATCAGGACTGGAAGCAATAGCTTTTCAGGCCCGTGCGCTCCTCTGAGATAATTCTGCCTGTCAGGGGACACACACAGTTTGGGTATTAGTCTAAACTGTTTTGGATTTCTCTCCCCTGTGAAGAAGACAAAAAAGCAGAGGACTTTAGGTACCAAATCAGTGCACTACAGAGGAAGAGGAGGAATAGAGTCTATGTGCAACATCCGCTTTAGGTAGTGCTTCCTACCTTTAGCTGAGGCAGATTTGCTGATATAATTTTAAAGTTAAAAAATAATCTCAGAATGTGTATGTATTTAAAAAAAATATTTTGCAGCTTGAGTTGACTTTATTCTTTCATTAAAAGTAAATTATTAAAAGAATAATTATAAGACAAAAACCCCACAGTGCATGTAAAATCCACCAGGAGTTCAGTAGAAGCCTCTTGACACCACAAGCTAAGAGAAGGAGAAGCTTTGCTTAGTCTGCTACAGCAAGTGCTGAATTTCTCATACAGTTGGGTTCTTAGCACTTATGTTCTGCCTAAGCCCTAGCAAACAGTATGCAAATTAAGTTTTGCAGGACTTTGTAATTAGGAAGTCAATGCTGGAGACAAGCTTTCATGTTGGTGCGGGTCCTCCTGGTCCAGCATTGCTTTAGAAAGTGCACCCACTGATGTTTTGGCAGCAGCAATCAACCCACAGAGCCTCATCCATGTGGACAGCTTCCCTCACTTATGACTTGTTAGCCTATTGTATTTTTCACCTTTTGTAATAACTCTTGCAAAGAAAGAGAGTTCCTCCTGCAGAACACCTGCAGGAGAGTTGTACCACAACACTGAGAAAGGGGGCAAGATTTAATCCAGACTCATCATTTCAATTCACTGCAGAGATCATCTTCCAGACCAATGCACACACTGTGAGCTGAATCAACCCTGTTTCCATGTTAAGTCTTTTTGTGGATGCTGGATCGAGCCCTTTGCACCTCTGCTAGCTGGTAGATTGTAGTGCTATTTGGGAGACAACCTGTAAGGACTGGATGAGGAAGAAGGGATTCCTTCCCACAAAAAGCAAACCCAGTTCTGGGAAGGAACCAGTGTCTGGTGTGTGTTGGTGACTTGCTGGCAGAAGAATGCAGTCCCGTCTAAAAGGTGGATGTGGAACAGAGCAGTGTGAGAGCACCCTTCCTTGCTGATTTGGCCTGTGAAAGGCTGATGCATTGAGGTGTCCCCATCCAGGGATTCAGGCAAACTGAGCCTTGGATTGGCTGTCTTGGTTTGCTCACAGGGCAAAAACTCGTCACTCCTGGAAGAGCCATTCAGTGACATGTGGGTGGAACAAAATCCGTTGGCAAGAGTGAGGCCGTCCCAAGGCCTGTGGGTCTGCAAGGGTCACCACAGACAGGACCTGACTCTTCAGGGCTCAGTCTGCTCTTGAGCTGCTGTGGAAGGAAAATGGCAGGAGATAAAGACAGCTAATTTTGTCCTGCTCTGTGCAAGCACCACAGCTGCAATTACATCCACTGCTTGCTGGGATCAGCTCAACAGCTCATTTGGGGGTGGTGACCCCAAACACGGGCACCTGGGGCCTAAGCCCATGCCTCTACACTTGCAGCACGTGAGGCAGGTGGCCCTTCCACTGCAGGTGGAGGCTGCTCAGGCTACCAGAGGCTATAGGAGTACATGAGATCCCGCATGTCTGTCAGGGACCAGAGGTGGTGCACCTCCTCTCAGCTGAGACCAGGGTTGCTGCCTGGAAACAAAACTGATCGTCAGACAAATTTTTCTTAAGATTTCCAGAGTGGGCAGGTAATGGTGTCTTCTGAGCTGCCGCTAAAGGCTAGCAAAGCACAGCAAATTAAATTCCAGCCATGCTCTGCAAGTGAGTCATAGCAAGTGACTACTGCTTGGCAAAGATTAAGGGCTGAATCTCCAGGGTCTGCCAAGCCTGCTAAGCCAGCAGTGCAGCTGCAGCTCCTTGCCTGAGAGGGAAGAAGGATGGTTTTAAGGGTGATGCGGGCCATGCCTGCACTCTGCTCCTGGCTCAGCAGCAGGTTTTAGGCATACATGTCTGGGCTTTGGCTCCACACACCAAAACCAGGTGATAATTGCTCCCTCCTCTGTCATTAAGCCTGCATGTCCTCAGTGCCAGGACACCCCACTCCTGCTTTCACTGCAGCCTCTGCACGGGCAGGACTGGGACACAGCTCTGTGCTGTGGTGCCCTGGTGCCACAGGAAGATCAGCAGCTGACATTACACTCTAGGGACCCCCTAGGGCAAACATCTGTACCAGCTTGCTGGCAAACAGGAAGTCAGACTGGAGAGCTGTGGTGTCCAGAACAGACTGCCTAATGCTGCTGCCAGATGAGCAGTGCCAACTCGGAGGAGGCAGCACACTCTGGTCAGAACATCATGGGACCCTGCACCTCGGTACCAGTGCTGTCTGATGGGGGAAGCCCCAAATTTTAGTCCTGCCATCAAAAGGATGCTGCTCATGTCTGATGCTTCCCCAGGGATGTGGCTGGAGAGCCACACAGCACTGGTGACATGGGAGCAGATCATCTTTCTGCCACAGGTTTCAGACCTCTCCTTTGGAGCTGTTTGGGGCCGTGCAGCCTGGCTTTGGTATTGAAAATTCTGGTCACTATTCACAGTGGTGCAGTACAGGGTGGCTGTGTAGCTCAGACATGCTTGGTTAAATGACTTTTCTAGCAGATTCTACAATATCTTGTACCTCGATATATATATATATATATATATATATATGTAAATATAAATAATATATATATAATATTTATAATATGTTTGATATAAAATGTATTAAAATATATAAAAAATACATTAGCTAGAATGTATATAAGAATATATACTAAGAAAAATGTTTTTTATATATAAATATGTGTATATATATATGCATATATATGTATATAAGGCAGACTTCAGGGAAAAGAAAGTTGCAAGGAGGAGCCAGCCCTCTAGTCCACTATATTACAAAGACACATTTAATTCCTTTCTACTGCTTGCTGGTATGCTGCAGAGATGTACACCTCAAATCAAAAGTATTCATTTCTTCCTCAACCTTGGTGCGTAGAGGCTGCAACAAATGATAGACCAAATACTCTCCTCTTCACTCCTGGGACAACTGCCCCCATTATCAAACAAGACTCTGACCTTTTGATCCATCCATCTTGTCTCCTCCACTGAGTCTGGGCTGAGCTACAGTCCTTTATTTATTCACGCAGTGTAGGTTTCCTCATGTTGCTTCACCAGTGCACATCAACTGTGACCTCAAGACACTATCCTCTCCTGGGATAAGCATGTTTTTCAGTCTCAGGCATCTCTGGAGTAAAGACTGACAGTTCTTTAAAGGAGGGGGGAAAAAAGCAGGTGGGAGGACTGACAAGCTGAAATACATTTTGGTTTAATAGGATAAAATGGAGCTTGATGAAAGTAACTCAAGTCTGCAAGTCACCAGGCCAAGAACAGGATTTTAATGCAGTACTTTCCTTTAAGTAGTACCTAATGTAGTGATATTTTTGATTGTGGAAAACGCTTTACCCCTTCAGCTATTTTCCTTATCCTATCCTTCTTATCTCATGCAGAAACATCTTCAACTGTATTATTTTTAGGCTAAGGTCTGTAAAATGCATCAGCTGCTGGACAGAAGCTCTACTGGTAGTGCTGAGGGGCACTGATTATGAGTGGCAGCCCACTGGTGCAGGACAAAACCCATTTTTTTTCAAGTGGCCCAAGAAAGAGACCTGGGAGTGGAGGCCCCAGCATGGGCACACAGACCAGACGCTTGGCTCTCCTCCAGCAGGTAAGTGGCGATGATTTACTCACTGGTCCAGGTGAAGTTTAAAGATCTGGGGAGAGAAGGTTCACTGACTGTCCGTACACCATGAAACTCCATCTCAGGCTGGAAACAGGTCTGCAAATGAGGGTCTTGCTACAGCCCCAGTGGTGGGCAAGAGACAAATCCGTGTTCTCACTGCACCCTGTCACTTCCATGTGTAAGGAGGCTAGAACTCCCAGTCTGAGGGAAGATTTTGAAACTGGAGTAGAGTGTACCTGTTGGGAGATGTGGGGCACTGACTTTCAGCCACCTGAGCACTCCTCCAGGCTGGCGAGCAATTGCTGAGGACAGGCAGTCCCGTGCAGCTGGTGGGATGTCTTCATTTTCCTGCTCTCTGTTCCCGCAGTGCTTGAGGGTGGGCATGCATAACTTCGCACTACCCAATAGCAGCTCAGGGCACTGCTGCTTATGCATGAGGGAGGGCAGGACCAGGCTGCTAAGACTGCTGAAGGAAGGGACCTCATTGGTCCATCCACTCATCAGCTTGCTCAGCCACCTCTTTCATCACGTGAACTTCATGAGGTTCAACAAGGCCAAGTGCAGAGTCCTGCAAGTGGGTCAAGGCAACCTCTGGTATCAATCAATACATGCTGGGGGTGAAGGGATTGAGAGTAGCCCTGAGGAGAAGCACTTAGGGGTACTGGTGGATGAAAGATAGAGCATGAGTGGGCAATGCGCACTTGCAGCTCAGAAGGCCAATTGTATCTTGGGCTGCATCCAAAGAAACGTAGTCAGCAGGTCAAGGGAAGCGATTCTTCCCCTCTACTTTGCTCTGGTGAGACCCCACCTGGAGTACTGTGTCAAGCTCCGAAGTCCTAAGTACAGGAAAGACATGGACCTGTTGGAGAGGGTCCAGAGAAGGGCCACAAAAAGGATCAGAGGAATGAAGCACCTCTGCTATGAGGAACGGCTGAGAGAGTTGGGGTTGTTCAGCCTGGAGAAGACAAGGCTCCAGGGAGACCTTATTGTGGCCTTTCAGTTCTTAAAAGGAGCCTATTAGAAAGATGGGGAAAGACATTTTAGCAGGGACTGATGCAACAGGATGAGGGGTGACAACCTCATCATGGGGGATTCAGGCTGGACATGAGGAAGAAATCTTCTACAATGAGAGTGGCAGAACACTGGCACAAGTTGCCCAGAGAGTTGGTAGATGCGCTGTCTCTGGAGATACTATGTGATTCTATGATCTCCACCAGGTTGTTCAACTCTTTCCTGAAATCCACCAGCAAGACAGCATGCCCCCTCAGGCAGCCCGCTGCTGTCCCCTTGTCAGCTTTACCATTTTAGGGTCTTTTTTCTTAGTGGCTCAGTTACACACTATTCTGAGTGTCTTTCTATTCTTTAAATGCATGCTTTGCTGTTCTACTGACTCCCATATTAAGAACAGAAATTTTACTTTGCACGTTATTTATCCATTTAGCCTTTCCTCTAGAAAACAAGTCAGCCTTTCCTTGATAGCTGCATTATCTTGGCCCTCTGAATCACCTCCAAATTCTCTAGTGGGCCCTCCACAGCAGATCTGCCCTCTTTTGCTGTGCAAAGCCTGACATAAAGTAGTATTTGAGCTGATGTCTTAACCTGCCATGACCTAAGTAGACTTGTGGTTATTGCTCCAGTTTATGTATGTTTCTGCAGCATGTTGTTTCCTTTAACACAGTTTTGCTGCCTGATGGTCAGCAGCTTATGGGAGCTGCACTGCAGCACCGGTCCCTGGTCACTTAGATCCTGGCATTTACCTGCAATGTTGCCAGGAACTCCTTCATCAAGCTCCTATCTGCTTCCAAGTGTTCCTTTTTTTCTCTTCATATGCTTCCAAATACCCCACTTCCCTGTGCTTTTACTCACTGTCTTGCATCAACAAGCAAAACATGTATCAGAGCAAGGGCCAGGTTAGGTATCTGTAGGACTCAGAAGAAAAATCAAGGGAAGTTTCCATCAAAAATGTATCATCTGGTGCTTGCAACAGTTATTGCCAGTGACAGGTACAAGTCACAACCTACAGTCAGGTTTCTGCGGGTCAGAACCATAGAATTGACCAGGTTGGAAAAGACCTTGAAGATCAAGTCCCACCGCTCCCCAGCACTGCCAAGGCCACCACTAAACCATGTCAGTAAGGGTCTCGTCTACATGGTTTGTGAACACTCCCAGGGATACCAGTTGTTATCACACAACTGTACAGTGAAGAAAATGGTGAGGCCACGATTTGGCTGAGACATTTTTACCTTAACTCCTCCCCCCCACCCCGATTTGTTCAATATTAGCTTGAAAAACAGTGGAGGAAACACATCTGGAAGACAAGATGCAAAATTCAGCATACAAGAAAAGATGAGTTTCAATGTTAGGGTAGAGCCTTTTCAGGAATGGAATTAGTATTTTCTTCATTTTTTTTATTATTATCTTTTATTAGGGCTAAAACTGATTTACTTTTTCAGTATCGTCAGGAACTTTGCAATCAAGTGATCACTGAAATTAAACTTTGGTTGCCAGCAAGGACACACACATAAGCAAAACAGGGCATTAGGTTCTCAAGTATTATGCAGGTGTAGCTCTACTCCAGCCACCTCTGAGATGAGGTGATATGGTCACTAAAATACCAGTGTTCTCACTGGCAACTTTGCCAAACAAAAAGCCGATGAATTCAGGGAGTACCAGCAAAGAATACTACTGGCAGAATGATAATCCTGAAGTGTTTCTAGTGTACCTGTATCAGTTTCTCAGATGCCCTTAAATTAGCACAGGTTACAAATGCTTTCCAATTTTAAAACACAACCATAGCCAAAGGCCTATTTCTTAGTAAAATTAAGAGAGGACATGCACTTTTCTGAAACTGAGCTGTTAGTTACCATCAATTGCTTAGCAAAAGGAGTGGTATAGGATGGAGCAGGTCATGAGTCATTATTTCCTTTTCAAAACCAGAAGACTCTCTTGCCAGAGGTGATGTAGTTTCAGCTCATGAAAGAGAAGAAAACTGGTTTTAATTATGCTTAGTAATGCGAGAAAATGTGAAATAAAGCTACAGTTTTTTTATATCCCTTGTGAAGTTTTATTTTGGGTGTTTCTTTGATTAAGCACTTCTTACAAAGCTTTTAAACACATTTAATTCCAGTGTACAAAAATACCTATCTTAAAAAAAGTACTAAATTTTAACACAGTATGTGTGGAACCAAATAAATCTTTCATACTCTCCTATCTTTTCACCAGAAATAACTTCCACATCAAGGGGGACAGGACATATTTAATTTCAGATGTAAATTCTGTTTTCAGATGCTTTCTCCTGCCCTGCTGACTGGTTGGCAAAGAGAGGGAATGGGCCTGTGCACTAAAAATTGTGGCACTGGGGGTGATGGATCCACATCATGGATATGGATCCATGGAGCATGAGGCACAAGACTGTCAAATCCCAAAGTGCAAGCCAATGACTTTGCAACACCCTCATTCTGGGATGGACTGAAGTGAAACAGTGCCCAGCTGCAAGCTGGAAAATACTGAGTGGCTGCAGGAAACATGCTTTATATCCACATCCCTGGTCTGCATTCCAGCTTCTCCTAACATGAGAGTCTCTCCACCATCAGCTCCAAAGGCACTGTGTTCCCTAGCAACACATCCTGCTCCGGCAGGCAGAGCAACACCTCACTGATAAAAAAAAAAAAGCTACCAAACCAAGCACAGCCCCTTTTACCTCCCTTTTACCCAAGCAATGAAAACAAACTTATAGCCTAGACTGGGACTGCTGAAAAGTACTGCCACTCCAGGCACAAGCACTAAGGCTGCCTGTCAAGTGGCCAGTTCATGACAGACAGAGCATTCCCTTCTGGTAACAGAATTCAGGGTGTGACTTGTGCCTGGGCATGCCCATGTGGGTTCAGGGGTGGACTCAAATTCAGTGTACTAAGAGAGGGACAAAAATAAAGAGAAGAGGAACTGGAGTCACTAATTGCCAGTGCTACTTATCTACTTCCTCATCACCAGGAAGAAGACCTCTTCTTCTTCTGTTTTATGAGGAATAAATTCTCTGTGTTACCAGCACTAGCATCTTTCCGCTTTTTCCATTTCTTCTTTCTTTTAGCACCTTTCAGAGGCTCCTGCGTGTAAGCAGTCTTGCTGCCTGAGAATGCCTTGAAAATGAACTTGTGATGGATTTTGCTGCCCTTACATGCCTGCCTTTTACACCCTCTAGGGAAGTCCTCTTCCAGGTTGCGGCTGATTTCAACATCACTCCTGTGTTTCTCTTCTCTGTGTTTCTCTGCCTGGGACATCTTCACCCTTTTGTGACACTTGCCATCTTTGTTATGTTTCCGATGTTCTTTCCAAGGCTTGTTCTTTTTCTTACGGCTGTGCCCTTCATGTTCCTCCTCCTGCCATGGTGTCTCTGGCTTTTCAGGCAGAAGGCCAGCTTCATATAGTTCTGTAAAACAGAGCAGTGCCTTTCAATATGCATGCAAAACACCTAAAACATAGTGCTCAAGCCATCACAGCTGTCCTTGTGTATTTATGAAGTTGGTTAGACAAAAATTCATCTCTGGTAGATTTTTTCATAGTTTTGTTTGTTTGTTTTTTTTTTTCTGTCAGCAGACTAGAATCTTAACAAGTTACATCTTAATCCTCTTCCAGCTAGTTTATAGCATTTTCAATCTCAGTGGATTTTTTAGAATCAAAACATCTGACAACATCCACCTTGTGACTTTGCCACAATAATTTCCATGATAGTCAGGGTTGAATAAAGTCACACATCTTATACTACTGTTAAGACTACCTGCAAATCCCTATAGCCTTCCCAGTATGTGAAAGTAATCCCACAAAATTTCTGAAAACATTAAACACAGAAAAAGGTATTCTGAAGAACTGAAAGGCAGGAGAGATCTCACAAAACATACTGTACCTGCAACCTTTCTTTTTAATCTGTTCGCCCTTCTCTTGAGATCGTATTCATCATCATAGTAGCAGATGAATGGAGAAGAAGGGAACATGCTTCCATGCATCCGCCTTTCTGAGCACTCCTGCAAAACACATTTTAAGTCACTAGATGTGGCTGAGTTGTCTGGAAGGAAAATCAGTCAGATTCTGGAGATGCTGGTCTGCACCTGTGGAGGATGTGGCCAGCAATTGTTTAAACACTCATAATTCTATTAACATCCAATAACCCTTCCTGTGCACACAGAGAAACATACGTAACATAAGCCAAGCTGCAGTTCTCTTGTAGCAAATGGAAGGAATCCTATGTCTTCCTGCAGTTCCTACACATCTGTAGCACCGACAGAAGCAGAGGTCTAGAAGGAGGTGAGCACTAGGTAAATGAGGCGGACTGCAAGCAGAGCTGTAGGATCCGGGGTATAGGGCTGTCCTGCCTGCAGTCAGGACAGGTCCCCCCGCACCAGCTGTTTCCTGCTCTCCCAGCACAGCTACATACCCAGTCTCCTTGAAAGGAAAATGCTTCTTATTGCAGGGAATCTCTTTTAAACTACATCATTTGGGCTGGAAGTATGTGCAGAAATGTGGCAGACTGCAAGGGTGGGACTGGCTGAAGGGGAAGTAAGCAGTGATGAGGAGCTGGGCGCAGCATCCTCCCCACACTGTGCATGTGCAGACAGTCTAGCTGCTGCAGTTTTCTCACAGATGTAATCGAAAACCAAATCCTACAGGTGAGTGCTGTGCAAACACATCAGATTGTAGGGAAGTGGACAGGAGCCTGAAACGATTATCTGTGGTGAGGAAGCGGTTGGCTCTTGTATCATGTGCATGTCAGCCTATTCCCAAACACTTCATTCAGCAATGTGAATTATTCCACTGCTGTTTAGTTTTAGCGATGTCTGTGAGTCAGGCTTACTGGGATGTTTCCCACAGTTCTTTCCTTTTTTTTTTTTTTTTCTCAGAGTAGCATGTGATATATATATATATTTCTATCCTTGCAAATTGCTTGTTAGCTGTTGTGCTTAGCAATCATCTTTCTACTTCTTGGATACTGCCCAAATCTAGTGAAGTCTGGGCCTTGCTATTCTCAAGAAACTGTCAGGATCTTTCACTCACCCTGATGTTTCCACTACAAGCTAAGCAGCTTTCCTTCTTTTGTTTATTATTTCCAGTGCCACCTCTAGCACCCCCTTTTCCCTGTGTGTCCTCTTGCCTCCTCCCCTCTCTTTCTCAGAGGCAGAGTACATCAAAGATGCATTTTGCATGTATTTCATATTTCTCAGCTTGTATTTGGCCTTTCCTTGGCTGAAATTAAATGAAGAATCATGCTGTTCTCCATGGTGTCCTCCAAAAGGGTATTGTTAGGCTATGTGACAACTGGCTTCTCTTTACCTGCTCAGAGGACTGTGGATGAGCAATGGCAGCTCGTAGCTGGAGCCTACCCAAGTCTGAGGGATCAGCCTTATACCCCACTGCGAAATTATGCTGAAAGGGACCTAGAAGGGGCATGCAAGTCCATCCATTGCCTGAGGCTGTTATCATTAGCTATTCAACCGAGAAAAGCATATCCTGGAAGTCGATTGCATTTCACACTGAACACCTTGAACAGCCACCTATCAAACCACAAAGAAACCTTCTCTCTCACCTTTCCAGGGTTCTCTATCTGCCTTCCCTGGATTTAAGACAAGTGAAAAGAGTAACAGACAAATGGCACTTCAAATACCTGTGTTTCATATTAGTTAAACCTAAGACTGGCCTTTAGGCAGGCACAAAGATGCCTGTCTATTTGGAATAAATGAAAGAAAATGTTATCCCTAAACATTGCCAGAGATCACTGAAAATGACACAGATTGTCTTTACACAGGAGTATGCAAAGACACACTCATCTTTGTGTGACACCTGTGAAATGTACTGCTTGAGATCCTGCTTCAAATCTAGGGCTTGCTCTCCAGATGTGTGGCCATTCCTTCTTTTTGTTCTGTTAATGTGCTGACAAGAGAGAGAAGCTGTAGTGAATGAAATGCACATGCCACCCAAATCAGCACTCCTTTTTAACTCAGCAATGTCCAACACGCACTTGGATATATCCTTCCCTCTCAAGTAAGCTGCCACTGCTGCCATACACTGTGTAATGTTAAATACTCTTGGGACAGTCTTCAGTGCTAGAGGTTTCATACAGAGGATGGAAAGCAGAGCCTGCTACCAACCTGCAAGAGTGTGTGATTGGCATACTGGATGTGAATGCAAGGCACATCTGCAGATACTGTACAACTCCTTATCACTACTGCCTTGAGAACTGGCTGCAGCCTGAATAATGCAATAGGCTGTTCCTCATTAACTTACCCTCCTTCTTAACTTTCCAATGGGGATGAACCCTAAGATGACCACGCATTAATGTTATGGATCCATAAGAGACATGGTCTGTCTCTTATGGATCATAAGAGACAGACCATGTCTGTCAATAAGAAATAAAGCAAATTCAGGAAACATAACAGTCAGGCGATGCCACCTCTGACACTTTATATCTTAACTGTTTCCACTTCTACAAACAAGAAGTGGTCTGCAATGATGGTCTTACCAGAACTCCACAGTTAACTCTGGAATTTAGTAAGGTTTTTGCTCTTGCCTCTATGTCTAGGAAAGCTCTTCCTAGACCTCTACCAAACAAAAGGAATTTCAGGTGTTCCTAAACTAGATAAAATGGCAACATGGAAGGAAAGGACTAGAGTGGGAAGCACAGGTTATGGTGCATCTATAAGAAACTAACCCTAGCCTTGTCTTCTTGGTCAGTTTGTTATTCATCTGCTTTAACTGCACAAAAAAAGCAATAGAACATAATTCCTGACGTATAGAAATCGGAAAAACGTTAAGATGCTTGCCATCATAAGTATTTTTTTTTCTGTTAAAAATATTAACATTAAAAACAAAAATCCTTTTTCACCCTTAAATTACAGGCAGATCTTCCAAGCTGACAGAGCAGCTCACCACATGAACTCAGGCACTGATTATGTTCTCAGCTTTCTCAGTCAGTGAGAGATGCAAACCTCAGAAGTGTTCCTTGTCCAGCTGGGTCACTGTGCAGATTCACATCCAGGCTCCCAGTCCAATTTCCTCATCCATTTTTGGACAGGAAGTTTAATGATTAGAGGGCAAATGCTCAGTTATCATCACATAATCTGATGTGTGTCCTGGTTCTTTTTCTGTATGCATATAGGAAGTCTGGTATTTTTGCCCTTCTGTGTTGTGAGTGTGACTTCTCCATTCTGTCATTGCTCAGGCTATTTCTGCTCCTCATACACTAGTAAAAACACTATCTTACCTTCTTTAGCTTTGATAACTGGAAAGTGTTGCCCTTGAGTCACTTTACCGCCTTACTAATTTTCAGACAGTTACCACCATTTTCCATCCAAGCTATCAGCTCCTCCCACATATTTACAAATCATTGTTACAGCAGCTGTATTTGTATCCATGTACAGCTGTCTGCCTTCCTCAAATGCCATTTTTTGACAGGTTAGTAAAATGTTCCTTATCCATTGCTGGCAGTCAGCTCACTTCCTTCTTCAATCCTCTCACTGCTGTTTTTATTGTATATGTCCATTTTAGAGTCCATATCACTGGCAGGGGTTTTATTCTGGTTTTGTTTAACAGCATCAGTTCCAGTGCTGTTTTCATAGGCATTATCAGCTCTAGTTCCCAAACACCAGAACAAGCTCGTTTGCATGACTGTGCTGCTGAGGAATCACGCTGCTGCTGCACACACAGCAGTGCCTTGAGCAGATGTCCTGCAGATGAAGCCAAGGATTTGGACTCCTGTACCACAGTCAAGCCAGTGTCTGTACCCATGCCAAGGGTGACACCACGCTGGCGGCATACAATGGTCTCTCACCAAGCTTGGATTGCAACAGCTGCTTATTTCTTGCCCCTCCCAATCCAGGGCAGCAGGCAGCCATGTCTCCTGGTTGTACACAACGGCCTTAGCTCCAAGAAGAAAATCTTCACTTTTCTCCAAAGACAGCTCAGCACTGAAAATCTTCCATTCATCTTTCAGCTCTGCCATGAGAAGATCCCAGCAAACCTGCCATACCTGTCCCACTATTTCCCACACGGATTAACTGCTCAGGTGGAAACAGCAGCAAGCTTTTAACAACACATATTCAGTAGCTGTAGGAGCCAACACACAAAGCATGCAGGAGAAGGAAGGAATTTGCTATCTCTAAGCTGCAGGAAACTATAAACTTCACCTATCCAATGCATGAGTAACACTCATTTTCTAGAATACTTGTGCCTCATGAATTTATTCCATAAAAGAAAAGAACTAACATTGTTTGGTGTTGGTATTTGCAGATGGAGAGCTGCACTTGTCACAAAAGGGGCCTGAAAAAGGTGATAAGCATCACACCAAGCAACCCCAGAAGATGCAGCAGATCTCCAGTTTTTACTGAAGCCACTTAAGGCTCATAATGTTTGTACACCTTACAGAAGGATAATGTCAACCTTAATTCAGATGCTGAATTAAACTAAGAAACTACAAGTGAAGAACATTAAAAGCAGGCAGAAACAGAAAATTCCTAAAATGGGATTTCAAATTGTCAGGCTGATTGTGGTGAAAAAACCTTACATGATGTTGAACACGGCAGGAAAAAAAAAAAAAAAAAGCTGTGTTTACCAACTGTTTATTTTCCAATATTCTCCCCAAAATTAATTTCATTGGAGTGGCCCTTCATAGATGATTAGCTTGACTCTCCCAGCTCTTTTCTCCAAACACGTAGCATGTCGGAGATGAACCACCCAAGGGATACATTTAATGTTAATGCAGAGACTGCTAAACTTACATATCCAAAATGTCCTTTCTGGGAACAGTTGTAGCAGTACACTACAGCAGAGCGCTCAGAGTGAGAACTGGCTGCCTTGATGGGTCCTGGCTTTGTCTGAAAGATAGAAATAGGCAAGAATTAGGTTTGGCAGTATTCTGAATGCTGAATTAAAGACAAATTTAAATGACATAAATATAATTTTATTATGCTTAAATCAAAACATTCCTGCTTGCTGTTGGAATATTATGTTTGAAAAAGAAGCAAGTGGCTCATATGACTCTAATTTTGCAGAGCAAGGTTCAGACTGAGCATCACAAATGAGGTGGGAAGAGGCATCCCCTGTATCTATTCCACCTGACCCTGTTATTTCAGCTCTGAATACAAGAAAACAAACTGTTGATTCATCTCTTTCTCCTCCGTCTTGTCTTCCAACCCCCTCCGGCTCTCACAGGTGCCCCACCATCCCCTGGGACACATAGGGCCATCAGCTATTGCATCCACCAGCTGGAGAGGCACATTTGTGTATTGCTGAACTAGCCTTGCTTAAAGCAATACAGCAAAGATCTGATGGAGATACGGGACCTTCACCCACTGCATTCCCAAGCTTATGTTCGCTTCCAACAGCAGTGCCCAGGAGTAGGCACACTGCAGGAGGACCTGTCAGTCTTTCGAAGAGAATGGGGAACTGGTTCTGCTCCCAGCAGAGACCACACCATCCTGTGGTCCACAGCTGCTCCTGGGACTTACATAAGGTGAAGGAAGATATAGCGTGCTCCATCAAATTCAAGGGAACAGGCAGCTCTTTTTCTTTTCCCCATTTAGTACCACTAAGTGGAATAAATGAACATACTGTCTATACCTTTACTTTCCTCACACACAACACATTCATCCCCTCGAAAAATAACAGCCACAGAGCCTATACTGTTGGAATGGGTATGAACAAAGGGTGCATGAATTCTAGCTAAAATCCAACAGGGCAAAACAGCGACCTTACTGTTTCCAGCACTGCATGCACTTCCAAAAAAAGTAGCATTTGGTAAAGCTCATGACACTAATTGCTTTTTTCTTTAAAACTGTTTCACCCTATACTTCCACTGTTAGAGCTGCTGTGTTCCACATAGGCCTCCAGAAGAATGACAGCAGTACTTGTAAAATAGGCAGAAACAACAGAAATCTTCCAATGCTGTTTTTTATTAATCTGATCACACCTGCAGGGTCACCTTATTTTGAACCTCTTCAGCCTTGGGTTTAAATGCGTGTTTCTGATTCACGTTCCTCAGTTCACATTCACTCACCAGGAGAAGGCTAAAGGAAGACCAGGCAGAGGGACACATCCAACAGTGATTTGTCACAAAAGGCAGGAAAACAAGGAAAGGAAAAAAACCCGCCACCTATAAATTAATTTATATATTTTTCATCCATGTCTTACAGCAAGAGCTCTCCAGCTAACAGCAGCGTGTGACCTACTAAAGCAGCTTAGTTTTTCAGGTATTCTTTTACCATAAATACATTGAACAGGCAAGGAAAAACACCCCACCAAATGCTAACATCCCCTTGAGGAAAAATCTGTGGGTTTAATTTACTGGATCAATCACTTGTATTCTAGTTAGTTTTCAGCATTAGGAGTGGCCCCAGAAATCACCTCCACTTTGGACAGGGCTCCTAAAAAGCTAAAATAAACCCTACGAGTGATATCTTCCTCTGCCTTCCCACCATGTAGAATTTTAGCCATATTAAATCTGCTTTCAAAGCTGAAGTCCACTGAAGCCCCACACTGGGATGCTGCCACAAAGCCCCAGAAGGTTCCCTCAGTCAGTCCCTGTCTGCTCAAGAGCTTCGTGACCAGAATACTAGCGCAACACAGCTGTCAAAAATAAAATCAAGACCACTACTTTCTGCCAAGTAGGCCTTTTCACCATAACATCAGTCTGAAAATGACATGATTATACTATTTGGTCTTTGCAAGGTGCAGTATAACAATAACAATAACCATGTCTTATTCCAGAGATACAATCCTTTACATTCCAAGATGTTGCCTGCTAAAATGTCTGCTGAAGGATCTCACTCCTTCCTCTGGTGAATGGTCATCCCCAAATGCAAGTAAGTATGATTTTGGCCATTGCTAGTGTTCTTGCGTTGAAACTCTAGTAAAACTCACACTGACTTCAAAACACTGCTACTATTTACAGGAAAGATAAGTAAGATCTTCCATTGTTTTGAATTGGTCTTTTGAAAATACATGCCAGCTGCACGGATACTGACAAGAAATGGACCATGCTCACCAAAGCACTGTAGTGATTTATATAGCTAAATTAGTATGTGAAGAGCCTTTACACACTCCTTCACTAGGTGCTTCAGTGTAATCCAACAGTTAAACACACAGCAGGAGATGCAAATAGCTCACCTGGCTCATAAGTTATGCCTGGCATTCGCTGTTGGGTTTGCCTCCCAGCACCAAACACTTGCAGTTCTCAGCGCATTTCTGAGAGCTGGAACTCAACAGCTGTGCCAAATGCTGGTTGCACTCCCACCCTGCTCCCATCCCTTCACTACCTGCCAAGCACCCTGGTCTTGCTAGGGACCAGCTAAAACCACCTGAAAACTGGGTGTAAACACGTACAGTGGGGCTTCCGTTTACAGCAGGAGTCCCACAGACGTCACAGCCCCTGTAACCCCAACTGCCCCCGCTCTGAGCCAGCTCCCCCCACCCCATTTACTTCTGTTTAGTTAATAGAAAAGGTCACATTCAAGTAAAGAAATTAAACTGAATACTTGCAGGTCAGATTACAACTCTACATAACTTTACCCCTTTCCAAAGCTAAAGAAAAAAGGAAACCCTTGTGTTATAAACCCTCTGTTTTCTATTTATTTAGGGCTTAAAAAGGCATCTGAAGACTCCAGTCATATGGGTACAAAATAAACTATTCATCAGCATAGCTTCTTTATGCTATAGGGTTATGGGATTTTTACAAACATTTAAATAATCTACATTTGTAGGGTGATATCTTGGAGATTACTTCACTATCAATATATAGAAGTAATAACTTGGTAGATAACATTACCTATGAAAGGTCCATCCCATCTGCTATTCTTGCTGAAAGCTTTTCATGCACCAGCAAACTCAGTAAATATCAGAAGAAAAAGCATAAGCCTACCACGCCATGGATTTACTCCTAATGTCTCCTCAAAGTGCAGCTTGATGCGATGATTACAAATGATTTTTCTTCTAATGTCATTTTACATAACCCTTTTTTCTGCATGAGTAGTTAGTGCAGAATGAATGAATGAATGCCATTAAAACAGTTAATCATTATCTGGGACACTGGCCTTCCTCCCTTCTCAACTAGGAATCTCCATGACAAAGGCCAAGAGATCAAAATGCCAGAGCTGCCTCTCTGGCCTATTTCTGACAGCAATTTTTTATGCAGATGGACCTGCTGGGCAGCCCCCTCTGTGACCTTGAGCTCCCCTTATCTGCACTGACTTTGATCCAATGAAGGCTTGCTTTTATGAAGCTCATTACTACTTAGGATCTGCAATCTGGCTAAATCTCACTAATTACAGAAAATCTTCTGGTCTCCATTTTTGTGTATTTCTCTGCTACTCTGCATTATGTGATGCATGGAGCTCAGCGATGTGCAGGACCCTTTTGTGCAACTGAAACTGCCCATGTTGGACAAACATGGCACGCTTCATGATTCAGACCAGTACAATGACACACACCCAGCTTCTCTGATAGCCAAGGGCAGCTGGAGCCCACTCTGCAGTCACCTCTCATAACTCACCAAGATACATCTAACCCAAACTGATAAAATACCTGCCAAAAGAAAAGCTTCCCACTATATCTCGTGTGCCAGTGAAACCACTCTGACAACTAAATAAAATTCAGAAAAGTTCACTGTGCCATCCACTCTTGTAATCAGGTGAAACCAAGGTCATGCCCTCAACCGATCCATCAGCGTCCATTCACCATCACACTGCCTCTGCTTAAGGCTTGCACTGAAGGGTTGGGTTTTTTTTTTGTTACATCCAGCACCAGTTCGGCTAACTCTGCTTTAGCATGTGAGGGAATAATTTCATAAAACCTTTACTGAGCACATCCCAGGGCTGGCTAGCTATGGCTACTTATACCACTTCCAAATCACCCAGCACCACTCTTGTGTGCTGAGAAGAGAGCGTTATTTCTTCTGCTCCATTATTTCAATTGTTATGCTCATACCTAATCTATCAGATAATTTTTAGTATTTTTTTCTTCTTGCAATCTAAAGATAAGTAATTAAACAGTGGATTAAAGAAAGAAGTGCAGGGGGAGGACATCTACACAACCCAAAATGCCAACACAGGGCATTCCTTCCAACAATGCGCCCACCACAACCAATGCATGAGTTCTGCATACTGCACAGTCTGGTTTTGTACAATTCACTGAGACAAACAAGATGTAAGACTGGGAGTAAAAGTCATTAGCAGTGATGTTTCACCAATGTCTTAAGCCACTGAAAGATGATCATCAAATGAATCATTACACACCATAGGTTGTAGACTGAAGTTGGAAAAGGAAACAGTCAGAACAGCTCTATCACTGCAAAATGTATACTTTCATTTTCCCTTTGCAGATTATCATAATCTACTTGCATACCAGCTGAAACAATGGCAGGTTAGCACCATTCTCTTATATTCAAAATTGCCAATGTAAGATATCATGTAATATTGTAATTATACTAAGGGGTTTTGTTGTTGTTATTTTCTTTAACCATGTCATGCACCCAGTAGACTTGCATTCCATTGGGTAATTCCTTAATTAGGCAGATTTTTGAAACAAATATTATGCACACAACAGACCGGAACGTCTCCTTTGGAGTCTTCCTAGTCTATCAGGTGATTGCATCATTAAGCCACACATGCTACGTAGTAAAAACCCTCATGAAAATTCATGGCAGAAACATATTGAGCTTGATGCATAATAATAAAGGAGAAAAATAGAAACCTAGTATTTTGATTTTTAAGTTCCCCAAATAATTATAAACCAAATAATTTCTTTACCAATTTTATTTCTTCATTTATTCAGCTATCTAAAAAAACTTGCTCTTCCAATAGCAGTTCTGAAGGTCACACGTGAGTATCTTTCCACTAATTACACCTTGTAATTGTGTTTACTAAATGTGCTTGTAACATTCTTTCCACCTTTTTGGGTAACAACAAAACAAAATGAAATAATCAGGAAATCAGTGATTTAACTGAACTTTTAGGTTTGGGTTTGTTTTTTTTTAAGTACATGATACACATTAAATTGCAGATCCATGGACAAAATTTTATTTTGTGATTGCACAGTCTGGAAAACCAAAACCTTTTCCAAAAGAAGGAATTTAACTTGTTTTGTCCACAGTACAAACACTGTGAAGCGGTCATTTTCTACAGAAATAGGACATTTCTATAACTCAGTTTAAATAGACGCAAATAGCATCTACAATTGACTGTGTGAAAACATTCAAGGAAGAGACAAAAAGTACAATATTACATATTTAAAAGAAATGAATGTAATCTTTCAATGCTCTTACAAGCAGATAAAAAAAATACTGAAATACTAATTCAAAAAGTCTTTTCTGAAAAATGGACAAAAATATCTCAAGCTCATACAGAAAATGAATTTATGCAAGATAGTAAGGATAACAACAATACAATCCCTGAATACCTCAAAATCTTCATGGTTTAAAAAGCATCCCAATCTTCTCCAAAGGTGGTGGCATCTATCCAGTCGTCCATGGCTAATTTTACACGCAATGCAAAATGTTATTTAAATAGGACAGTGCATTAAACTTCACCTATTTTTGATGTAGCTCTCAAACTACAAACCTATCTTTCTTCTATTTTAATTTTAAAGTAAGTTAGCAAACACTTCCTTCTTAATCCCCAGAGACTACCTATACAGTGACACAAATGCACAAATTTATGACAGTAACATAAGCGCTCCTCTGAAGTAATGTGCAGCATTAAGTGAAATCGTTTCCTGGAAAGATATTATAGGTATCTATATTTTATTTGCCATCTTAAACATATCTGGGTCTTTATGACCTTATTTTTAAAATGTATTTCCTTTTTTACATTTCCTGGTGCAAATGGACTGCATAAATAAGCAATGTGCTATGAGGCTTCAGACTAGGCGATAAACCCTTTCAATTTTCATGCCAGCTTCTTCTTTTGTAATTCAAATCTGGCTGAAAACTGGCAGCTCTGAAAACTGAAACAAGCACTGCCACAAATACCTTGTAATGCTATCGACCTTGTCTGCCCATGCAGTGAGAAAGGGAGATGCATATGTGTCTGCAGTCATCCAGATAACACAACTCATTTTTTTGGGGGGGGTGGGGGGTGGGGGGGGTGGGGGTGGATAACAGAAGCCAGCCCTGGACTGTGCACCAAAAGCAGTCATTACCAGGCAAGCTGAAGAATAAGTCTCTTCAAAATACACAGCACATTTAAAAACCATATACAGGGCTCAGCCACTGCTTTCATTACCAATTTTAATTTAGCTCCTTCAGTTTGCCAGCCAGATAAACTCTTTAGTGCTGTTTTTTAATCTATTTGCCACATTTTATGTTTAAGATTATAGTAATATGGGACAGGAGAAGGAATCACTTTTAGAGGAAATAAAGAAATAGATCCGCTTATCAGCGCCCATCAGAAAGTTCATTAATCAGCCAGGCTTTGTGCCCCCTAAATTGAAAGGTTAAATAATCCTCTCAGGAATATTTCTTTGCACCACCGCCAATTGTCCAGAGAGAAGCTGCCATTCACAGCACTCTGGATCGGTGACAGGGTATTTTACCACTGTTTGGCCCCCAAACAATGATGGACAAATGGCCTGGCTCACAAAGAAACCTTTTAGTACAAGGATGGAGAAAGGACCACAAGCTTTGAAGTGGGGTGGGGGAGGTGGGTGGCAGGGAAGAGGCAGGGGAGGAGGAGGAGACTTATGCATGGGGACATGTATATTTTATTCAGATGTTTATGAGGAGACTGGCCAAACATTGTTACATATGTGCCCAGGTGTACGCGTGCAGAGAGCACCGGTCAGCACTGTACCACGCACGCTCACCTCACTCCACTAAGTATATGCATACTTACACATACATTTATACAGTAATCTGAACACAAACATTTGCAAAGCCTGTAACACCAGAAGATGAACAGAACTGAAGCATGGTTATATTTATTAGGTAATACACTGGGGAGCCCAACAAACCCCACGGTTTTAATTTTTACTGTCATTCTAGATGATTTACAGCTTCCTCTCTCCCTCTCTCTCTTTAACCTTTATGTCGCCTACTAATCACCTTTCACCATCAGATGTGCAAGAAGGAAGCACCACACTTGAAATAACTTTCTTATGAGAGCATTCTTACTAGATACTTGCTTTGAGGCAATTTCTGTTCACAGCTAAAATTGAAGTAAACACAGAAAAAAATACAGTGCTGCTGGAGGATACAAGATGCCAGAAGAGTGGTTCATCAGTTTTCTAGCAGTGAGTTTTTGCTGGGGTACAGTCTAAATAAGCAACAATTCAAGCTTTTTTCTTTAAATGTCGTAGCAGCTAGGCTTCAATCTGTAGCTGACTGACAATTTTACGATAACATTTTTCCTTACATTACCAACATGTTAACCATGCATGTTAATGTTTATCAATTTCCCCATAATTTTTTTACGCATTCTCCATTTAAGAGCATCATATATATTCAGTAATACCACGATTATTTTTACCTAGCTTTACAATGAGTGACGTTCATCCACACTGTGCCCTTGAAGAAATGTCTGACAGCCTATATACAACCATTAATGCAAAGAAGCTTTTCCATGTCATTCTTACAGATCTGGGTTTGTGTTTTGTTTTGTTTATTTGTTTTTAAAGGTCTCAATTCCATGAAGTTTTTACTTGAATATGACTTGGGACTTCCTAAGTAGCCTACATCATCTAAAAATGGATTGAAAAATATCAGATTTTTGCTCTCCCATGTCATATAAATGTATTACTGATCAAAAGTATTTTCTCCAAACCAACTTTTGAATATGCCACTGCTACTATTTTCCCTCTCTTTCCCTCCTCACACAATCATCAGAAAAGCAGGATTAATTTAAGCAGGGTGCCATCTTCTATCAAAATAAGTCAGAAAAAAACTGGATATTGTGTGCAAATCTGGTGCAATTAATTGTAGAGCAGAACATATTTCAGGGCTACCAAACAATACACAGAAATCCCTCAGTGTTTGTGTATGCTCGTACACAGGCACTCACCACTCCATTTTTTAAGTGCTGAAGGAGGTTACAAATATACTTTAGAATGAGAATTAACTGCATAGAAGCAACATGAAATTACTTTCTCTTAGCTACAAGATGTGTAGTTACTATAGGCAAAGAAATTATTAGTTTGAAGGGAGAAAATAAAAAAAAAGGGGGGGGGGAGGAAGAAGACAAGCGGCTTTTGGACTTGACGCTGATTCTGAGACACTCTCAACCCAGGCAGTGACCATCCATTTCTTGCAAATGCATCACTTGGTTTACTGTAAAAAACAGTACCTCTTCCTGTAAGTGTTACCTCCATCCTATCTCTGGAGAATAAAAGCCTCTGTCGCGTCCCTTCCTGTAGTGCTGCCATGCCACACCATGCCATGCAGGTGGCATTGCTGCAGTGCCATGTGCCATGCCATGCAGGATGGCACCACGGTTGCACTGTCTGCACTGCAGAGCCACTGGGACAGGCAAGACACAGACTGGACAACAGAGTGAAATGTCTACCAAGTAAAAGTTTATTGACTTCTGGCAGAAGTGAGAAGACTAGCCAAGGCAGTGGTGTCATTGTTTCTATGCGAGGTGCTGCCAGTACAGGGTGGCTGTGCCCATTTCAGAGTCATACTCACAGCTGCTGGCTTATGTTTGTCAAATGTTAACTGAACATTCAAAAATAAGCTAAAACTGAAGGCCTAACTTCACTCCCCTGAAGCCAATAATTCCGAGGGATGTTGCCTTCTTTTGCTTTACATGGGCACTATATGCATATATACATATATCATGCAAATCACCCACTGCTCTGAGACTTCTCTAGTACTGTGGTGAAACAGTATCCACTTACGGTATTGGGTTCTATGCTGCTCATCACTTTATAAGGGTCTTTGGTTCCTTTTAATACCCTTTATGCTTGATTTTTCAAAATTTGAAATCAAAATCAGGATGATTCTGTCACAGGGATAGTAACTTTTCTATTCACTTGACAGGACCTACCAAGATGTATTAATATTGACATGATAGACCCTCTCAGAATTAAATCAGTGAATACTTTTAGGAATTCTAATCCATAGATTATTACCATGATTGAGCATAATTTTCTCGAGTTACTGTCTCACACCAATATGAGCTCCTGGCTGCTCCCAATACACAGATCATTGAAAAGGTGAACTCACAGGTCTGGCAGTGACATGGTCGATCTCACACACACTGCTGAGAGTGCAGTGCTCCACAAACTGCTCTTGATAAATACCTGTGATGTTTCAACATGCAAAGCATTTGCACAATAAAATGCAACAGTTTTGGTACTATTAAAGCATGTAATTTACAAGCAGATACTGAGTGGACAGGACAAGCAAAATGCCGTTTCTAGTTAGGATATATGTGCAAACAGTATGTGGAGATTTACACTCTACTGACATTGTACATTTTTTCCACCTTGCAATACAAAAATGCACCAAAATACGTTTCATGTTACCTACACAAAAATATAATTTTTAGTTGTTTTAAAATGTCTGAGAGAT
Organism: Pezoporus occidentalis; assembly: GCF_034315485.1. Taxonomy (NCBI): domain Eukaryota; kingdom Metazoa; phylum Chordata; class Aves; order Psittaciformes; family Psittacidae; genus Pezoporus; species Pezoporus occidentalis. The sequence continues at coordinate 327,412 of NW_026915105.1, read as the reverse complement.
CACAGATAATTTCTTATTTCTTATGGAATTCTGAAACTAAATTCTAACAAAATTGAGAAAAAAACACCTTCATATCAAGTTCAGAGGAATCATTTTCAGGAATATAGGAACTTTGATGAGAATATTCATACAGAGAATTTACTGTAGAACTAGATTTCCCTCCCTACGCCCTTCTCTCCCCCTTCCCCTCAAAAAAGCTTGCTTTTAAAATGCATTGGAAATATCATTCTGCCTTGAAAATTCTGTTTTCCTTATTTAGATGGTTAATATTTGAAATAGTAAAAATTATTTAAATGATCATATAGGTTCACCTTTTCAAACTGAAGGAAAGAGAGGTGAAAATTTTTACCAAATTCATCAGCATTAAAGACCATCTTAATCCCTTCCCTTAAAAGAACTCCAGTTGTGTGTATGATGGGGAGACATTTCAGCAATGAATCTTACAATGATTATCCTGCTTTCTATTTAACTAACCACTTATCTCACAGTTTTGCTGTATCATAAAAATGCGTATCACAACCATTTCGGCATTTGCTGAGCAAAGGAGGGATGTACACGGAAGTTTCTATGTGGAGAGCAGAGCAATTCCTGCACACAAGTTTCCATGGGAGGGAGAAACTTGTTCTAGTCATGAGCCCATCTTGCAACCAGAATTGCCAGAACAGCATTTGGAAAATGTCACGTACCACACAAACAGCTTCCTGGGCATACACGGGTTAGATAACCATAGACTTAAACATTCAAAATATTAGAATATATTAATTTCCATCCCCTGCTCTTCTCCTTTTTCTATTTAAAGGCAGCCCCAAAATGTACTGCTTTTGCAGAAAACACAGTGTTCCTTAAATAACAATAACATGTATGTTCAAGTCCAGGAATTCTCTGAAGAATGCCATTTCTCAAAAACACTTCAAAGAGGTTATTTGGAACCAACCCCAGAATCAGAGAAATGGAAATCACCTGGTTCAGTCAGCCAAGCTTTCTATTTTCTCCCAGTTCCAGACTGCTTCCAGAAATACATCAAAATGCAATTTCTGGTCAAGATGCAATCAGTCCTTAACCCTCAATTTAAAAGCACCTTTTATTTTATTTTCTGGGGAGACAGATGGGAAGGGCATGAAACATATAAATGTTAGAGGAAGCAGGCATGCTTTCTATCATGCCTAGATGATTAAGGTAAGTGATGCTGTGCTGCTGGAAGGCTACAGAGCCCACCCAAAGCGGCCTCTTGGGTCCATGCACATGTTGGCAGCTTTCTGGTCCAGCCTAGCAAGAGCCAGGTACAAACCTGGGCTAACGACCGCAACTCATGGCTGTAGGAGGCATTAACTGAGGATCTGTCTCTGTAGTGAAGAGGTACGAGACAACATCACTCTTCCCCAGAGAAAGTGCAAGTGCAAAGACATGTTGGCGTTTTACAGGTAAAACCATGTGAACTTTCAGCTTAACCGACACACAAAAATCCCCTAATTATTTGGCACTCATATGTGGGCAGGGGTATCAGTTAAACCCAAACATTTTCATGAAAAGACACACTCTAAGCAGTATTTTTTTGTAGATCTTACATATTTATATAAAGTTATCAAATCTACTTGTTTTCCTGTAATTTCTTAAAAACAGTTTTCAAGAAAAATATGGGAAAGAACTCTGTCTAGCACTCTTTCATACTTCAAGCTATAGCACATGCTTTGTGCTCACAAGCCTACACTTATTTCAGGTCTTGAAATTCTCAGTTTTCTGTAAAAAAAATCTATCAGAAAGAATACTGTCTTTTGTGAAATACAGTTTCTTTGCTATAGAAAAAGATTTTGTGCTTAGGTCTCTGATAGCCCAAAAAATATCTGAAATTGAAAGAGAAGAAGAGAACACAGGACAAATTATAATTAGTAGGGGGAAATAAAGAGAATGTAAAATAAAATCCAAGAGACCCAACAGAGAGCACACCAAACCACTTCTAACATGCTTATTTTCAGCAGAACAACAGTGCAGTGCATGCAGACATTTCAGAAGCACCTCTTTCACAGAATGGGACTTGCAAAAGTAGTAGGGCTCAGGCGTGAACAATGCAAGTAGATAATTTAAAAACAAATTATCAGACAATTGTTATCCAAGATCTGCCCTACCCCATCCCCTGGCTAAAGAGGCTACTAGCATGCATTTTCAGAGAATATAAAATCTTAACAACCCAAGCACCGAAAATCCACCTTTCCCTGAAGGGCAGAAGAGTGGGGCCACGGTCACACTCTGGCTGTTTGTGTCTCCCCACAATCCACAAGAAGCAGAGCCCCAAATTCATATCCCTGGGAATTTTGGGTTGCCTTCCCTGTGAAATATCCCACAGAATGCCTATTAATGGTGTTAGGGCCCGCTCTGTGATTCCACAATATGAATAAATATACTGTCTACCACATAAACACACCGGTATTTTTATTAGAGTTAATAGAAATAACCTTAAAAGACCTGGAGAGAAACTGGCCAAGTGCTAAAATATTTAACAGGAATGTGCTGATCTCATGGTCTGCAGCCTTGCATCATGCAAAGACTGGAGGAGCCAACACTGCAGCCACGTCTACAGCCACTGCGGCAGCCCCATCCCTACACACAGGCAAGTCAGGCTTCGTTTCCTCCTAGAAATACCCCGAAACCCATCCTTTGCTCACCGCACAAAACCTACAGAGCTTCTCTGGAAACCAAATGTTCTCTCTCTCAAGCTTAAATATTTTTTTTCCAGAGTCATACTTTAAATTTTCTCTTTCTGAAAGCCACATTTTAAAGGACACAGATTGACTTTAAGCAGCACTGCTTACATTTTCATTTCAGGAAAAAAGGGGCAGACCATGAGGAATTTTAATAATGCACACAAAGAAATCCTAGCGCAAAAATTAAACACAAAAGATGCATTGTCCCTCCATGTCTTTTACGTACGGAGGCCAAACCAGCCAATTCCTGGTTCACCTTCTTTTATGTTAAGTGGATTAAAAGTAAGATTAACAGACTCTCAAAAAGTATGTTAAATGATAGCTTCTGCTAGCTAAAAATTCTGATGGTTCTAAAACTCTGTTGGTGGCCATCTTGGCCTAGGAGGTTTAAAAGAAATAAGACTGGTGAAGGCAGAGGATAGGAGTCCTTATGGCCAGAGCAGTACAAGGGGAGGAAGAGGTTATTAAAAATCCTTACAGAAAGAAAACACATAATCTGAGCAGGATTTGTGCTTTAATGCATTCATTTACGCTAAGAAACAAACATATTTGAAAAATAAAAATTGTGCTTTGCCTATTTTGTGCACAGAATTTCATTACTCTGTAGGTATTTACTGAAGGAAATACTAAGACTTGCAACATTTTTTGATTATTGTATCCACATCTTGCTTCTGAGCCAGACTGACCTGTTTTTGTATACCAGAGTCCCACCTAACAACGAAGCAGTGCAGCACAAATCAGGAGATCTATGCAGGCAGTGCATATATACTGAAATACTGAGATTTTGCCTATCTGGGTAACCCAGCAGTGCAGAAGGGGTCTGAGTTACACTTCAGGAAGACTCACACAGATGAAGTGCAGGTTCAAGCCTGAAGAAAAACATGGGTCACTACGCACTGAAAATAAACTTCCTCTTCATTCTCCAGTGGTGTCATGTGTTGGGTGGAAATGTGACTGCCCACAGCAGTGCAGGACCTACCTTTAGTTTCATTGGGCAGTCCGGCAGCAAAGCCACAGGACAACCTATGGGAGTGGAGTGGGTCTGCACCTGAGGTTCCATCCATGGTTTTGGGTAAAGAACACAAATGACTTCCTCCCATGGCGCAGTGCCCCCACAAAGGGCAGCTTCAGTCCTACTGTCCACCCCGAGCCCCAAGCTGGCAACAATGATGGCAGCCCCCACGCTTGCAAAAATGGGCTGTCCCTCCAGAATGAGCTATCATGGGCCCCACGCTGGACTTCTGAGCCTGGGGTGCAGCAGGACTGTTTGGCTCCTCCAGCGTGCAGATCTACGTAAAATGGGAGGGGCTACTGGACATGCAGTTAGGTCATCAGTTAGCAGATAAAAGACAGAGGGATGCTGTTGTATTTACTTAAGAATAAACTGCAAAACTGAACCAAACACATGAAAACTGTAGGGTGCCTTAATCTCACAGGTTTTCCCACTGACTTCTTTTCCTCTTTTTAATTAGAGGGCTATAAAGTGCCCTCCACTTGAGTACAAAATGTTCAATACATGTCCCTACCTTTATAGCTGAAATCTGAAATGTCAGGAGAAAGGGAATGAAAAAGAGCCAAGCATTCAAAGGATGAAAAAGCACTGCTATGAGCACCCCCAATATCATTAAGACAAAAAGGGAATGTGATGGTATGTCCTTTGGAGCACAGACCATATTTCTCTGGGTTTGTGAAACATCTGGCTTTTAGAAAGACAAAGTTGTAAGCTAAGCTTTCCAATAATCTAGAACAAAGAGCTTTAACAAGACCTTCAGATGCCTTGTCTGTGAAAAAAAAAACCAACAAAAACAGAGGTATTATTATTTACACTGTAGTAAGCTATGTTGAAAACTGTTTATCCTGGGTATGCCAATGAAGTCCTTGTCTTAGTGCTTGAATTGAAAATAACCCCTCTGATAAATGTAAGCAGAATCAAACCTATTTATTACAAACAGCTACCTATATGAAGAGAAGCTTAAAACATGTTTTGACAAACGTAATTTCCCCTTTATGATATAAGAGAAATACACAGAGAGCAGGCACAATGAAAATGATTTGTAAAAGTTTTAAATCACCATCTTAAAGAGGATATTAAATAGTATTAAATAGTATCTTAAACCACAGTGGGAACTGGATTGTTCTGCTGACTTTGTTTTTTTGCAGAATAGTTTTAGTCAACAGAGTTGAAAGAGCAAGGTTAAAGAAACCAACTTCACCCACTTATAAACCTTTGATTATCACAGAGCCTTTACATTTAAGCTTCATTGAATGCAATATGATAATTTTTTTTTCTATCAAAAGGCAAATTAAAATATTCAGCTTCTAATCCTTTTTGCCACTTCAACTGCTCATAAGATTTCTTGCACTGGCAGTCTATTTTGGTTGGAGTAAGACATTTCTGCCCATACAACAAATTATTTGTAATGTGCCAAAATTTGTCACCACAACTGATGTAAACAAAACCATCCATAACAGCAGAATGGATTTATCATTTAGTCATTGTTCTAGTCAATCCATGTTTCTGTGCAGGGGCTTCAATAAGTCAACAGATGGCAGTCCATCTCTTCGTAAAGAGCCAGATAATGAATAAAACCACCAAAAGCTTCACAAAAGAGAAAGGTGGAAGGCTGTGTGTTTTTTCATGAGCATTCACTGTAATTAACTAAGAATACTTTATATAATGCAAAACATTTAGACAAACTTTGTAACGGCCGTTTGTAAGCAACATTATAATAATGGTCTTTTATTACAAACCTGAATGCCTTTTTTTATTTGCACTTACATGTACCTGTGTGTGTGACATGACCAATTTACCAACATAAATTTAAATCTAATGGTTGCATCCATAGATAAAGCATAGGAAAAAAATCTCTGTAGCCTTGGTCTGCTTGCTAATAATCCACAGCACAGCAACAACCATAACAGTACTTTTTTTTTAAACTTCTATTATTTTTCTTTAACTACTCTCATGTTTGTACAGAAATATTTATTCTAAACTAGGAAAATTAGAAATTCATTTCTGTAGTGAAATACCACTCCACAAATATGAGAGTAAAAGGTCTCGACTTTTTAGTTACAATTCTACAAGTCTACATATACAATATACATTATTCTAACAGAATTTTTGCTTTTTGTGAGAACACCACTTTGTTTTCCTTTGAGATCAAAAGAGAATACTTAAATGGAATAATAAAAGCTGGGACTCCTGTATTTAAGCCATTCAGATAATGCAGTTTCTCAAGGAATAACTTATTTTAAATATCAAGCATGTCTTTTGCAACAGAAATTTTTACATTCCAGGCTTAATTTGACTACTAATGTAACTTTAGGTCAAAGCAAGTCTTCCCTTTCAAAAAACTGAGACAGGTAAAGCATTTTCCACCTATCAGAAATGCGGATTATTTGCAGATAATTTGCAGTTCCACTAAAAAATCATTTACAGGAAGCTACTGTCTGACTCTGCCAAATTATCTTTGAGTACCTGTATTTGACCACATTTCAAAATGTCCCCAAAATGCACTAACAATTTCCAAATAGATACTTTTAGTAATACACTTGTATCTGTAACTACTACATTTTCTGACAAAGGTTGAGGTTGTTCTAACAAATGTTGTTAGCTTAATACTAATTAAAGTGTAAACTCTGAGTGCGTTCCACAAAATTCACAGAAAAATTTTCTACCTCAGATACCTCAAATTCTGCCCTAGTAAACACTTGGTCAGGTTTAAGCTCCCTTAGAAAATTCATATTTTCTAACTGTTTGCAACACATTTTTCAAGGAATTTTCAACAGCAAGAAAGACTAAAATGAAATTAAATCATACCTCAGCAAAAAACAGAAACCAATATATTACTGCATCTAATATACTTATCTGATTGTTAAGATTCCAAATGTCATAAAGATTCCAGAAATCACTTTTACATGCACCCCTCAGGATTATAATCGAAGACAATACTTACCTTTTGCATTCATGTAATTTTGAAAAAGCAAACAAAAATACTCACTGAATACTCACTTTTGATCCTAATGGTGTTTTCCTTTATTTTTATTTATTTTTGTAAAGACTGTACCAATTCTGCTTAAAATAAAAGTAAATGCTCAGCAAGGATAGAGGATTTCCAAAGCAGATCTTTGTTTTAAAATCATTATGCAGAAAATGCAAGAAGTGGTTTTAAGCCCAGATTTCTGCTATTCATTGAATTTAGAAATAAAAACAGAAAAGAGCATTCCACTACCATGAAGACGTGAAGGCAATAAATTATAAAACACATTCCATTTATTGCTCAAAAGAAAAAGCCCTCACCAAAGACCCACAAAGAAAACTAGTGGACAAACTTATCTACTTTGTTTTGAACGGGCAGAAGCAATTAATTATCTATAAAAGCTCCATACATATGAGGTTGATAAGGACAGCAGTGACAGCAAAGATTCAGCTAACCGCAAAACCCCCTAATCTTTAGAGGCGTTTTCATGTATGATAATTTTATAAATTAATATATTCAAGATTTGTGATACTGATCCATAGAATATTGTCTTAATCAGTTAAATATTGTTCTATGTTTCAATTTTTGCCAAATTTATGCATAATTTGTTTTATTTTTATCTCTGTTCTATATATGAGGAAAAGCATTAAGTAATACACTGGTACAGTTCACAAAGTTTTATATTCCTGTTTCAGTGATTAAAGACCAACTAATGCAGGCCAAAGAAGTTACAGCTATATCCTTACCAATTTGCAATTACCTGCAAAAGTTTATAAAACATATTTGCTGAAACTAACATCGTCACTCTAGCTGAGATTTATTTTACTCATTTAAAAAGAAAGCTCTGTCACACACAGTAATTACCAGCATCTGAGCTGGGATTATTGCTTCTGCTATGCATCTGAACTTAAAATTTAACCCCTTTTATATGTGTAAATGTAGTCACCGGAGGGGAGAGTGCTGCAAGGCAGTCATTTAATGATTACAGTATTAAAACAAATTTATAAGTCCTAAATATGTTTAAAAAATAGTGACAGTTTCACTACACTCTTCAGTTCAAAAACTCTTCAGATGTTTATTATCTTCTCACAGAAGATGCTTGTCTATATTTTATGGTCAGCAGTTCACAGAAGAGTAAATAGGCTGGGTGTAGAAGAAAATAAAAAAGGTGTTTCTACTTACTGTTAGGTGATACTGCCTCCATATTTCTGGGCAAGCCTGGAAAATAAAAATATTGATCAGCTAGGAGCATGAAACAAGGTGCTTTACAGCCTGTTGGTTTTGGCATAACACAGTATCCACTGGTGTCGGTCACAGGAAAATAAGAAGCTTAACTGAAAGGGTCTGCATTTCAGCTTCAAAAACCTGGCTAGACAGTTTAATTGAATTTTACACTGGTTTAACACACTCCCTGCCATTGTCAGAAAGCCAGTAACAGTTTTCTCTCTGCCCTTCTTCCCTTAAGATTAGAAGTTTGGGAGAGTAGAGTGCTCTTAGCTGTAGTAAGTATAATACAGCAAAACAAACAGAAATTAATTTAAATTCTACATTTTCTGACATTTTAAATTTACATAATGTTTTGGAAATTAACTCTTAAAATACCTTCCTTTCATGCAGGAATATAAATATTTTAGTATTTTTGTACATATCTCTATCTTAATCAAAATATAATTGTTACATGCAATAATCCTCAGTAGCCTAATGTCAGATGAGTTGTAAACAAGAAGCATAACAGATTGCTTTAATGTTTCTATTTTTACAACGGCTTGCTTATTTTTTTTTAACTTGCCAGTCTCGCACACAAAATTTTAAGTGTAGCCCCTTGTAAAAAAATGCAGAGCAGATTTTTGAATCACAGCAATAACACAGTAGACCTGAGGAATACATAAGAGACAGGAAATAGGAAAATGTGGATCTTCTTCTTTAAACAAAATCAGAATGTATTAATGATCAATGAGACAGAGGTTACTTTCTCGACGGCTCTTAATATTTAATAAAACTTACAATATTTCTGCCTTTTGCTATGACCCCAAGCCATAAAAAGACACAGAAATAGTGGTACTTTGTCAGCCATTTCAGTGTTTAACTGAGTGTGCATTCCGTAACTTCAGTAGAAGTCTTCCACTTTTGTTTAAAAGATTTACCCTTCTATTAAAATATCTCCTTAATAATTTGAACAAGTAGCAATTTTGTTTGCCATTTTCAATTTTCAGTATTTTAAGAAGAAATATTAGTTATTCTGTGGCATCTACATAATATGCCTTAGCTCCAATTTCAAATACTGAAGCCTCATGACTACTTGCAAATGAGTACTATTAACATTTCTTTAGATTTCAAGTAAATTTTTCTCTCATGCCTAAATTCTTGCCTTCTTTTCTTCTGAGTATATTAATTAATAAAACCCCTCCTAACAACTGATACTAGCAACTGAGCCTCTCAAAAAATAATGCAAGTTTTTGACAGTCATCCTATGGCATATACAGTATGTTTTTCCCGGATGTGATGGAAATTATTTATATTCATTCTGTCAGTAACACAATTTTCTGGAGAAAAATCTATAATCCGTTCTGAGTAACGATTCGACATTTCTCCTCTTACTTAAATACTGCATGTAAACATTTGAGTTTTATATTAATGTTTCTATAAAGAAAGTGTGCGAAGTACACCAGATTTCTAACAGAGGAGCAGAGCACAACATTTGAGTTTGAACACACTTGAGCCGTCTCTGAGTGCAAACAAAAGGATTTTCCTCCTTCTCTAACTTACACAGGATTTGGAGGTGTGAAACATAAACACACTCTAGCGTATAAAAATATTGTATCAAAGACCTTGCCTTCTCTCTAAAACCTGTAAAAGGCTTCAGCCATGAGACCTTCTCTGGCCTAGCACAGGGGTAGCAGGCAGTTATTTCTACATTAGTTCTGGATAGTCTTCGATTACCACAGTGTCCCCAGACTAATATGGTTGAAAAATCGCAATCAGTGAGTTGTCACATACTGGCAAAATGCCACTCTGTGATATGACCTTTACTCACACAGTAGCTTAATAATAATAATAATAATAATAATAATAATAATAATAATAATAATAATAAAACAACTTTATTTTTGAATAATAGTTTGGTTGGAGGTTGTGGTTTTTTTTTTTTGCTCTGGGTTGTTTTTTTTTAACACAAAGGCATCATTTCTAGCAAAAATCTGTAACTCAGAGTAGGAAACTGCAGTTGGCACAGCTCTTACCAAAACACTGGAAGAGGCACAGTCCCTCAGCAGTGCTATTCAAAAGTAGGCTTTATCATCACCATCTTTAAGGATGTTCTAAGGCTGTGGGAGAACTTAAGGGAGGTAGGAAGAAGGTAGTAGGGGAAAATTGGCCAAGTATATTTCTTCATTCAGATGGTAATTTGGTGTAACACTTTTCATCATCACAATCATCACTTACAAACTTCAGAAGTTGCACAGAACAGTCGAAAAAGGATGCATGGCTAAACAACAGCATTTTAGAAAAGATGCTTTTAACTAGGAGTTTTATTACCTTGGATCAGCTCAGAGTTATTGTCTGTATCGTCTATCACAGAATGACAAAAAAGTATAATTAACAATTACTACTGAATACTGGCTTCTCAAATGAAGCAAAGAGTTTTGCTATGGAAGAGAGCATAACCAAATCCAACAACAACACAACCTGTGATTTTTCTTATTCATTTAAAAGTACTTAACCATGAATGGCCCCCATTTAAAGAAAAGCCCTTGCGGTATACAACTGTGATGGCAGTGTGATGAACTACATTAAAATAAAATTGCATTTATTTCCTGCCCCAGTAGTCTGACCTTACTAGCATTCAGACGTACCAGCACAAAGGGTGCCTACTTTCAAAAGCGATGTAGAACGCACAGCAGAGGTGCTTCCCTGCACCTTTCCCTACATCCACGTGCCTTTCACTGCACAAGTGCTGCTGGACAATTCATTTTCCCAAATCCATGCTGTTCATTGCTGCAGCCAGCATTTGGTTAATTTGGAAGGGTGATTATTCATGTACGAGTCTGATCTGGCTAAGGTTGCCACACCAGATGAATCATGTCTGGTTACTGTGCATTTTGACCCATACTGAATTTTATCAGGTGCTAATTATTGTTTTACCAGAACAAGGGCTTAATGCATCCGTTGTTTAATTCCCACTTCCCTATTCTCAAACGTGAACATCAAAGAAAATAAAACACTCAAACTCAAACAGCCCCTGACAGCAGCCCAGGACTCGAGTGCTCAATAGACAAGGCCCTTGCCACCAGTTCTCATATTTCCACAACAATGAGCAAACACAAAACCAGCACTAAGCGGCCTTTCCTCCTTTCCGCTCCCCTTGGCCGGTCGTCTGCCTTGCGCTGAGAGGGCCCTCGATGGCAGCCCTGCTGGGACTGCAGCGCAGGGGAGAGGATTAGCCTCGCTAACATGTGAGCATTTGCAAAAGGGAAGGAAAAACCCCACTACTGTATTTGGCGTATGAATAACCAAAATGCACGCGCTGACAGGAGACCGGGATGGGCCTGCTGCTCCCCGGGAGAAAATGTAGCTGTGATGAGTGACAGGGCTTTCAGGAAATATGTTCACAATCACAGACAGTGAAGGCCATGACCTAGATCGTTTAAGAGCTTGTCTTGTCAAATTATCAAAAGCTTCTTCGTCTCTGAATAAAGAGTGACATAAGTGAGTGTCAGAAAGCTGCAGGCTGACAAGCCAAGCATACAATAACAGCATGCACGTCACATACTTGCCGAACACTGCCACGGCTAGCGGCAAATCTTAATGAGAGCGCGGCTGGCCCAGGAGACTTGGGTCCCTGCTGGCACAGCTACTCATCTCGCAAAAATCCTTCAGCTCCAAGTCAGTTATGGTCTGACACGACGACTACAATTACTAAACACAACTTTTTAACAGAATCCTCTGGTGCTTTGTCAAAGCAGCGGCTGCTAGGAGCTGCCCCACTGCAAGCCACCACAATAAGACAAAAGATTTGCCAAAACACACACTTTTCATCACCTCTGCATGGGAACTGCCACGGAAAACACACAGTGCTTCTCTTCAAAACCTCTCCTGCACGAGCAGATGTCGAGACCTCTCCCCTGCCACCAGCGCAGACGGCCGCCGCTGCTGGTGCGGTTTGGGCTTGGCTGGTTAACTGCCAGGACCGACCAGGACCCTGGAAAAGTTTACTTATGCTTACCATTAGGTGGACATAGACTTGCCCCAGAGGTGTGAAAAATGGGGGATGCTGCTGGGGAATGGGAGAAGAAGGGCAAACCCTTCTCTTTCTGCCCAGGTGCCCAGGTGAGGGCCAAGCACCTCTGGTACCGCTGGTGGGAATGGGCCACATTGGCTACAAGGCTACCAGCCAGCCCTGTGGGCTTGTCCCTGCACCTCCAGTCATGTTCTGACCTGCAGAGCAAAGCCCAGCATGGGCTCTGAAATGACACAAGCAGAAGGAAACCTGGGAGAGAAGAGGCTAAGGGTGGTTTACATGGCCAGAAAAGGTGTCAGGACATATGGAGACAATGGCGGCTAAGGTACCTGGCTGTGTCCTGGGAAGGAGTGTTTGCTGCTTCCCAGGGTGTGGGTGTGTGCAGACATGCATGCTTCTTCACATGAATGGCATAGCATGGCTAACGGGAGACAGGGACCTGGGCACTGCTGGCACTGATGGCTGCCACATCCTGGACAAGCTCAGGCATCTTACCGAGCACTCACACAGTTTTTTGCCTCCTCCCTGCCAGCACCCTGTTTATGAAGTTCTAACCCTAACCCCCTTGCAGCTGGCAGATGAGACCGTAAACCACAGGCCACCTCACTGCCACCAAACCCACAAAACACAGGACGTTAACAGCATGGGGCTTTCAGCCTACACATACATAAGCATAAGTACATATATATGACACACACACACAAGTATTCATACACATGTATATGTGTACACAATGTCTCTCCTAGTACAGACAAAAGCTGCACTTGAAACTTCGGAACAGCTCTGCTACCTGCTCTGTGCTCTTATTCCTGAGGAAAACACATGAGGTTAAGCTACTTCAAACATGACTCCGTCTAAAACGACTTCATACATTTTCAGGGCTGTCTCAGGGAAAGAGACTGATTTAATGGATAACAACTGCACTACCCTGAAAATATTTTAAATAACTTTGAACCAGGTGAAGTACCTTGAGCTGCCTCATCTCTTCTGAACAAAATGCAACTATGGAGAGCCACTCTGAAACAGGCTGCACAGGAGCTTGTTCTGCATCCTTTGTGTCACAGTAAAAGTGAACGTTTTGGGAAAGACATAGTAGAACTTTTTTTTGAGCATCCAAAGTATTTGAAAACATCTCAGGGAAAAAAAAAAAAAAGGAGTATTTCAGCCTTTTTCCCAACATTGTATTAAGATCTGTCCTGTGAATCCTGCAGTGGCATTTTCAGAGTGTTTTGGAGAACTTTGGAGAATGCTGGTCTCATTTAGTCCAAGACTCAAGTAAAACCTGTGGTCTGCCACCAGCCCCTGTGGACAGCAGAAACATCCCAACAGGCAGACTGATACAGAACAGCAGCAGTAACTGAGCTTGTTGAAACACTTTCAGGTTTTTGATAAAATGCCCTTTTGGTAACTCCTAATGCTTTACAGAAGTTAGCAGAGGCACAGACATATAGAGCTGTTATCATGATCAGTTTACGTAGCCTGAAACCAATAATGACCATGCTGCATCAGATCATCCACCTGTGGTCTCCAACTGTGGCCATAAGCTGATGCCTCATAGAGCTTAAAACCAGGGTAAGCAGACACCGTTACACTTTCCCTAAAACTCTCCCACACCCAACTGTTGCACTGCAACTCACTGACTGCAAGTGCGCAAGCTCCATGGAGTTTCTATGTGCTGACTAACAATCCATGGATTTCTCTTTTATGAACTGCTTCTGTCTCCTCTAGAATCAGAGCAGACTTTCTGTATCTGCTGCATCTCACAGCTCTCTGCTACTGATTGACTGCATGAAAAGTCACCTTCTGTCTCTTCTGAACCTAGCTCCTATTGCCTTTGTCAGATTTCCCTAACTCTGGTACTGGAAGAACCAAAAAACAATTGATCCTTAACCACTGTCTCCCATTACAGATAATTTTGAAGCTTTTTACAGAACCTTCCTCTATTATCTCTCTTCTAGGCTGAAGAGTTGTAACTGTGCTGAAGAATGCAGAAGACTAAAGGAGAATGCAGGGACTAAAGTTGTTTTGAGATGTCCAGTGCTTTCCTGGTGACTCCTAACATTTTGCCAGCTTTTTTTTCACAGCTTGTGAATACTGAACTTATTTTTCTGGGGGGAGCATATCTTATAACTCCAAAATTTGAGCCCTGAATAGTAATGCTCAGAGCCTAGCATTCCATATGCAAAGATGGGATTGTTTTTCCCCAGGCATTTTTACTTTACATTTATTACCATTCAAGTTCATGCACCATTTTATTGTGCTCTCCCTCTATTTCTTCAGTCCTTGGGCAGTTCTTCACAGTTGGCTCACAGCACTGACACTCTAAATAATTCAGTCTTCTCAACAAATCTTGTCACTCTATTGTTCACCCTTTTCCATGCCACACTAGCATATCCTACCTTTATCCTCTTACTCCATGCCTGTTTAGTTTCCTTAAAAGCTTTTGGTCAGGAACTTTGTCAAAGCCCTTTTGGAAGTTGTAGACTATGTCAACTGGATCATGTTTACACACATGCTTGTCAACCTTCTCTTTTGAAGAACTCCAGAGATTTCCAAGAGGTGGGATTTCCTTTAAAAATGCAATCTTGGATCCTCCCACGTATATCATATTTATACATCCATTGCAACATGCTGCTGGAGTTTCTGCAAATTGGCTTGGTGTACATACCAGGCTGGTGGGCCTGACTGCCCAGATCTCTCTAGGACCCACTTTAAATTTGCCATTGTATTTGCCAGTCAGTTACCAGTTCAGCACAAAGCAAAAGGTTAACCACTGCCATCACTAATCCAGCTATTTCACCTTCCAGTTCCTCTACAGCATTTGGGTAATAGTTATCCAGTTCTGGCAATGAGTTACTATTCATAAGTTAGCAGTAACCCTAACATTCTCTTCAGAATGATTCTCAGATGATTCCCTCCACAAAGTAAGATTTCGGTGTGGGAATGTCTCTGGATTTCTTCCACTATGAACACTAGATGCCAAAAGTTTTCAGGTTGCTAGCAATAGCCTTATCTTGGCAGAGAATTCCTTCCATGTCTTGAGCCTTACAGACTTCTTGTTCTGATATAAAGAAAGATTTACAGTTGGTGTGGATTCTTCTGTGAAGTGCCCCTTAAACTGTTTTTCAGTCTCAGTTTTGCACTTTCACATTTAATCTGCCAGAGTTTGTGATCCCTTTTATTTTCTCTATTTGCATAGAGACACCAGGTTTTCAAAGGATACCTTCTGCCTTTCATACCCTCTCTGACTGTGCTGCGTAGCCTCATAACCATCCCTTTGCCCTCTGCAGTTCTACTGTGCCATCTTTCTTTCCAGTGATGGGACAGGTGAAACTGCTGCTCAGACACTCCACCATTCACTGCACAGGTAGCTTCATGCCTGTCATGCAGAAGTGCAAAAGAATTGCCTGGAAGTTTCAAAGAAAACCTTTCTGATTTAAGGTGGACCTAAACAAGCAGGATAAATACATGCCACGATGTTCCTGATAATCTACAGAAATTTAGGTAGGATTAAATTTTGGGACAACAGAGGACTCATAAATCTTTACAGGAAAGAAAAGTACTTTATGAGAACTAGCTTCATGAAGTGTGTAAAACAGAAAAGGTAGAAAGAAATGCAAAGAAAAGGGTTACAGTTCTGTTTAACTGCTAACTAGAAATGGGATGCAGAAATAAACTGTTCATGTTCTTTAAGGCAATGGTACTGTGCACACACTAGCTATAAATGAGTACAGTTAGAAGAGGAACACCAAATTTAAATTTCTAACCTTCCAATACCAAAAGAAATAGTAAGCTTCCAAATGTGGTAGGCATTATTTGCATATCCCACAAACCCTTTTCTATGGTGAGCCTGTAATAAGCTCTCAGATTTCCCTGCCTAACTCCTATGTTTGGTGTTGAACCAGCACATCTTCAGCAGAGGCAGGATAGATGTATGAGCAGTCCATTGCACAGCCCCTCTCCCCCTGCCTAGAAACAGCACTTGGAAAATACATGGAGGGAAGTCTCTCATGTCTGACTGCTAAGCTACAGAGTCAAACTTCGCTCTGAAACTCAATTATTCCACAGTTTTGTGATACAGGGGTTGAATATACTGACAGAAGTTACAGACCATAAGCTTCACCAGGCAGAAGAGTTACTCAGATAAACTTCTGTATTCAGTGAAAGTGAGGAAAAAGCCATTTCAGGATCTCTCTCAATCTTTGACCAAAAGAAGAAATAAAGGTACGGAGGAGACATTTAGAAAGAGATTTAAAAATGTCTGAATTAAAATAAAAATAAAAATCCAATGTTTAGAGGAATCAAAGATGTATTTGAAAGACAAACATTTAAGTCATATCTTTAAATAGAAAGTAAAATAGGAGTGTATGCTGATGTTACCATGGCATAATTTGAGAAAAAAAATAAAAAGCATAGAAGGTTAATTGCTATCTACAGGACTGAATTTCTGAGACATGTAAACCCATAATAATATCATACAAGATTAAAAAAAAGAAGATAAAAATGTGTTTAATTGCACTTCAGCTTTCACTTCTGTACTATTTTAAAGACCGTATCAAACTCAAAGGCCTTCAAACTACTTCCGTCTTTCCTCCAGCCCTTACAACATTAACAGCTACTGTTGGAAAGCCACATGGAAATTAAAGAAAGCAGACAGCAAGTCTTCCACCTGTATTTATGAAATTTGAGGACAAATCTTCATGTTACAGTCATACCTGAACCTCCTGCTAAATTGAACTGTAAAGTCATTACCTTCATCTAGTTTGTATTTCTCAAATTCAGTTCAACAGTATCTACATATCTGTATGAGAAGTACACACTTTTAATGACTATCTGAGAAGGGCTTTGTACGTACACCCACACAAGCACATGAATACCAGACCTTTCCAAGTGTAGCCTCCTAGTATCACTTAATCTTACAAGGAAATAAAATCATGGCAATATACTTCTGCCTGGTTATAATCCCATAAATCTTCAATGTTAAATATAGTTACTAATACTGAAAATTTTGCTTGTTTTGCTACTACATTTTATTCTTCTACCAAACCTGCGATTAGTATAGCATTCAACACTTTCATAAGAATATTAAAGAATGCATTAGCATATAAGTCTCCTTCAGAGGTGGAACACTCTTGCCAAAATAGTTCATTCTGCACTGAAACTTGACATGAAATCATGCGTCCAGTTGTGTCTAGCTGTGAGGTACACTATACTTAAAAAACAACAAAAAAGTTGCTTGCTTACAAATTCTTAAAGTTGTGACAAAAAAAAAGTCTGTTTATATACATACATATATATATATGTATGTATTTGAAATACTGATAGAAGCTTTTACTTAGGCTACATGATGTCCATAATAATTTTAAATGCTCCTGTTCAAAATTTTTAGATTTCTTACAGAGCATGCAGTGGTGTTGCATGGCATTACATTCCTCCCATTCAGGATTACAGATTGGCAATTAGTACAGAACTGACCTAACCTACTGTGCAGTAGCATAAAATCACAGAGCTTCTTGGATTGAAGGGGACCTTAAAGCTCATTACGTCCTAACCTCCTGCCACAGGCAGGAACATCTTCCACTAGACCAGCTTGCTCCAAGTCTGCTCCAACCTGGCCTTGAACACTCCCAGGGATGGGACAGCCACAGCTTATTTGGGCAACCTGTGCCAGTGCCTCACCACCTTCATCATAAAACATTTCTTCTTTATATTTAATCTAAATCTACCTTCTTTTAGTTTAAAACTGTTACGCCATGTCCTGCTTCTACCAGCCCTGCTATAAAGCCTCTCTCTGTCTTTCGTGTATCTATTAACTTTCACTAGCAGTAATAACAGCTTTGGACTGATCACCAAGAACAAACCAGTTTCTACTTGTTTCAAAACGCAACAGAACTGAAGAAAAATTTTACTAAAGGAGATAACGCCCTGAAGAGAGTGTTCCCATAATGGTACTGTTAAACAACCAAAGTTTTGAGAAGAAAAAGTCTCAGTCAAATGAAGTCCCACTACCTTACCTCCCACCTAGTCTTCAGTGCAGAGAATATACTGTATCTGGATGACCTTTAACGTACTTCAGTATCCTTACAGTTCTTGAACATTTTTAATATTTCCATACCTAATTTTGTGCCAGAGTTATTAATTTATATAAGACAACTTCAAATGCTCAGTTAAATCAAAACTCAGAAGCAAAATCAATGTGCTTTATGGGGCCTCCATCTCCCTGTGAAATAAACGGAAAATCTTCTCCCATTGTGCTGCTCAACCTGAAACATGCAGCCAAGCATTTGGTGGGAAATACACTGAATATCCAATCTTCAGGTGAGACAAAAGGAGTGCTTCCATATTCCCACTTGTCAGAACCATCTGTATAGGTGCAAGCTTGCTAACACCTCTGAACTGCTGTTTTGTTATACACAGTACAGAAATTATTATTTGCACTAGGTACTTTTTTATCTCCAGTGTTCATGACATAGAGGCAGCATAACATAATATGAATGAGGAATTAGAGTGATGGCCAACAGGACAAGAGTGTCCACCCAAGCTGTCTGAGCTGGTTTAGGTAGAAAAAGTTGGGGTTTGAAGGATGGTAGTGAAGGCGGAAAATAGCAGTGTGGCTCCCATGGGATAAAGACAAACCATCTGCAGGTTCCAAACTTTAAATGTTTCTATCTACATCTTTCTCTTAAGAATAGACTAAACAATTTTGCAACTGCTCCACTACTTTACAGATTCTCTTACACACTAGATATGTGACAGGCCTGTCCACACAGATACAGAAATAGACAATGTCATTATCATCCTTCTTCTTGCATGTTCATAAATAATAGAGGGCTTACTGAAAAGCAGGCATAGACTAAGCTAAGACACGTGAATATGGCTGTAGGTATGCTTTCTTTATAAGTGAACATCAAATAACATTTGCATAACGTCTTGCGTAAGAAATAAAGTGTACCATTTCCATTTTGTTCATAAAGTATGTTTGCAATGTAAAACACATCATTGTTATAGATGCTTCCCAAACCCATTCAGACATCAGTTTAAACTTACAAAAATATTTTCATTGATGAATATGTGATCACAGTGGAAAAAAAACACAGACATGAAACTGCTGGAGATTCAGAATTACTCTCTACCTTTTGCCAGCATGCTTGCAGCATTACACATCTCTTACTTCCAACCTCCCTACACCTTCCATTCAACAGAAATGAGGATATTTTTGTCCACCCTAACTAAACTGGAAAAAAACTAAACAAAAGACTGGATGTTTACAATGCTTCAGTATCTTTTCTTTGAAACATTCTTCAAGAAAACTGTGATATGGTTAGGTGATGGCTAACTACAGTATTTTCCTAGGCACTATGTAAAATCAAAGAAAGTATGAAAAGGATGTGGTTTTAAATTCAATTTTTGACAGAAACAAAACTAAGATCAACTGAGCTCTTTGCCACAGATTATACTCACATCAGCATAATGCCCCTTCATATCACAGCGACTGCAGTGTTTATTCCAATAGGGTCTCTCAATACATTCCTTGAAATAGTGGCCAGGCAAAGAGCAGTTTAAGCAAAAACGTGATGGGCAACTGTTTTGTAGATGACCTCTTTCTGCACACAGGCAACAAGCAGGAACTTTCTGTGCAGAAACAAAAAGAGAAACATGTTACATGAGAATGTTTCAAAAGACTAATGAAAAGAAAAAAGAAAGGGGGGAAATAAAGAAGAAACCAGGCCAAATAAATGTCTAGTACTTGCAGAGGTGTTATGTTTCATCAAGAAACTGAAATGAAGGAAGTCTCTGAATCTAAGGGTCTAACCCTCTAAGAGTAAAACTCAAAGTCATAACTCCGTAGACTCCCTGTGCTTTCTTGACTTGGACCTTGCCTCAGCACTTGCTAAATGTCCAGTGCTCTTGTTACTTGCTCATTGAATATAGAAAAAATTATCATTGAACCAGAAACTGTATTTCACTCAGAGCAGGAGCGTTAGGCACTTTGAATGAACACTTACTTTTTTCATTAAATTTCTTAAAAGCTGAAAACCAGAACTGTATAATATGAACATGATCAAAAGAAGCGGGACCAGCAGGTCAAAGGAAGTGATCCTGCCCCTCTATTCTGCTCTTGTGAGACCTCACCTGGAGTATTGTGTACAATTCTGGTGTCCTCAACATAAAAAGAACATGGAACTGTTGGAACAAGTCCAGAGGAGGACCATGAGGATGATCAGGGGACTGGAGCACCTCCCGTATGAAGACAGGCTGAGGAAGTTGGGTCTGTTCAGCCTGGAGAAGAGAAGGCTGCATGGAGACCTCATAGCAGCCTTCCAGTATCTAAAGGGGGCCTATAGGGATGCTGGGGAGGGACTCTTCATTAGGGACTGTGGTGACAGGACAAGGGGTAACGGGTTAAAACTTAAACAGGGGAAGTTTAGATTGGATATAAGGAAGAAGTTCTTTACTGTAAGGGTGGTGAGGCACTGGAATGGGTTGCCCAGGGAGGCTGTGAATTCTCCATCCCTGGGGGTGTTCAAGGCCAGGTTGGACAAAGCCTTGGGTGGCTTTGGTGTCCCTGCCCATGGTGAGATGTCCCTGCCCATGGCAGGGGGGCTGGAACTTGATGATCTTAAGGTCCTTTCCAACCCTAACTATTCTATGATTCTATAATATGCAGTTTGTAACACAAGCACTGGACTGGTTTGTAAACATGGTCTGTGCCGTAGGTCAGTGCGCTGTGGGTAGGCTGGGGTGGGCAAGAGGCTGGTGGAGACCAAGCTGGATGGCTGATCCCAACCACCCAAAGGGACGTCTGTACAATAGAGCAACAGAACTTAGGGGAGGGAGGTTCTCCAGAGTAGCTGTTGCTCAGGGACTTGGCTGGGCATCAGCCTGCTGCTGTTGCTGTGTTTTTTAACTTCACTTACTACACTGTCTTAATCTTGACCCGTGAGTTTTTCTTGCTTCTGCCCTTCCAATTCTTTCCACCAGTCCACACGGTATGTGTAAGTGAGCAGCTGGGTGGGAGCCTAGCTGTCAGCCGTGGTCAGCCCACCATAACCACTTGGCTATGTGCCTTGTGACTCACACAAATAAGCACGTGGGATGAATAATAGAAAATGGTGGAAACTACTCTGAGGCCAGACCTATATTTCTTTAAAGCCATTTTTTTGCAGTGAGTGAGTGTATCTTCACTCCAAAGGCTTACACTTCAGCTGGGTAGGATGTAATCACTCAAAGTCTTCGTGTGGGTAACAGCCTCAGGGAAACAGTCTCAGGCTTTTACAGACTTTGTTGTGGGGACTGGTAAATCCAGTCTCTCATACAAGTGCCCCCACTTCTTCATAGGATAGGGACTGATTTTAAAACCTGTAGCCCCTGGACAAATTTTCTGAGTATTTGGCATCTATCTGAGCCGCTCAAAGTTATTTCCAATTTCACCTTGTCTGTCATTTTTAACATTATTCATCTCATGGTTCATCACTGAGGTACCTGCTTTCATTCATTTACTAAGGGTGATTTTTTGATTCCTTATGTTCTCCTTGTTGAAAATACATCTGAAAAACATTTTACATCTTAAAACTGGTTTCACCAGATTAAAAAAAAAAAAAGTTTCTGTATTATACTTGACTCTCTTTTTGCTCCATTTATACTTACAGATTTTTTTCTTTTATAAAGGCAATAACATCCACAAAACAGGCTGCTAATTTTATATAGTAAACTGATCATGTGCAAGCTATCCTTCAACTTGGAGCAAACTTCCAATGAAATAATAAAACACTGAAGCAATGCTTCTAATGGCAAGCACAAAAGCGTACTGAAAAGAACAGCTGAATCTACAAGTAATTTAAGTGTTGCATTTACCTTTGGAGTAGGGCAGTTCTTGGACAAATGGCCTGGTCTGCTGCAATTTCTGCAGGTAACATTTTTAGCAGCTGTGTAGTACCGCACAGTGGTATGCCTCACACTCCCATAGTTAGAAATCTGTGCCTGCTGAGACAATAAGAGAGAAATGTATTTATTGTTTGAGATTCTCTAGCTTAGTGTTTGTTAGAACTGGAAATTTGTAAAGGTCACTGCTGGTAGTCTTCAGTTAGAAATACAACTTCTTACAATTTACACATACAGGTTTGAACTGGATAATTCTGTCATAGAGAAAACCTTCACTGTCTTGAAGAAAAGTATTATCTTGTTCAAACTTCCACTTTGGGACATTCTTTTTTGCTCTTTAAAATTGCAGTTAGGAAGTTCTGCTTTCCCTTGATTAGTCAAGACACTTTTACTCACTATGCTGTTTCCTGATAAACTGGAGTTTTTCGCAGAATGCAAATATAACTGACATTAATTGCAAATGCAAGTTATACGTTCCCTTGCACACATAAAGGGAAACTTCTTGGACAAAGTACAATGCTATACAAGTCTAGACCAAATCTGCAATTTTCAATTGTAAAGAAAGATTTAAAAAGGAAAAAGAAGAAAAAAAGAGAAGCTGGAAACAACTCTCTCTCTCCCAGTGACCTCACACACACTTTCTGTGTTGGCAGACAGAACTGAAAATTATCTTCAACCTTTACTGCTTACCAAACATCACAGATTTTAAAAACTGAATTAAAATTCTGGCCAAGTGAACAGGAGAGGTACAAAAATACCATTTCTCCTAAGAGAAATAATTTGTTAATGTCACCTCATTATGTAGTTTTACTGAGCCTTGGAAAGAGAAAAAAAGGAGTTGGACCTTACAGCTAAAGCTTACTCGTTGTGGATGCTGTGACACCTTGCACAAGTACTCCAGGTTACAGCCTAACTGTACCAATGACTGAGGCGAGCCTCTGGCAGTGCAGGGAGACTGGCCAAATACAGACAGCCCATCCTGCTGCCTATAGGAATGGGAAAGCTGCCACAAAAGAACTACAAGTATTTGAAGAAACTAGGAAGGAATAGCCTGCTTCCTCTTCACAGAGTCTGTGGAGCTGCTCTGATTTCCACATCCTCTTCCCTCTCTGCTCGTGTGCCTTCCCCAATACACGAAATTCTACGTACTGTACAAGAGCCTGCCTTTGGGAGGACACTGCTCAGGATTCCACACAGAAGCTACAAACGGATTTTTCAATCCCGTTTATCTTGCTCTGCTTATTAATAAACATAAAAATAAACAATTATGGAACAACTTGGTTGTCTGTGTTACCTCTAAGTCTTTATTACAGATGGACCAGTCCACATCATCTTCTCCTGAAAAACAGAAATAAAATGAATTATATTTCATTTATATGAAGATTTTTCTATAATATATTCAACATTATGTTTACTGAACTTACTGAAACTGACAATACCAATGTCATGTATGTACCAAAGTGGAGAAATTAATTCAATCTTCAGCTAAGGAAAGCTATCAACCTGCTTGATAACAAATCTGATTAATCTTAAAATTGGCACATTTCCAGCTATTGGGTGGACTGTTATTTGACACGACCCTCTTGTCCTGCCTCTCAGGGCAGAAATTCAGACAAGGATTTAATTTCTTCCGAGGCACAGACTCCAAAGCTTCCGATTGAGTTATCTTTGCCTGCACTCCTGAAGATGCCCAGCTCAGATCCAGAGGTTACCAGAGTTGTAGCACATGGAACAGTAAGTTAACACGCAGCATAAAATAAATTCTCTTCCTGTGAATTCACAAAATCTGTGTCTTCAGCACTGCTTTCTGACCACTGCATGCCAAAATGACTATGCAC
This sequence comes from Pezoporus occidentalis, assembly GCF_034315485.1. Classification (NCBI taxonomy): domain Eukaryota; kingdom Metazoa; phylum Chordata; class Aves; order Psittaciformes; family Psittacidae; genus Pezoporus; species Pezoporus occidentalis. The sequence goes on along the minus strand of NW_026915105.1, from coordinate 303,777 downwards.
AACCACAGCAACTAAGACTGTAAGCTAAGTAACTCTATTTCAGAACAGAATTTGGTAATATGCAATAAATCAGGATGACACACTAAATTATCAGCTGTCACACAACAACCTTCTCACAAATGGCCTTTGGACTGGCAGAAGAAATAAAAAATCAGGAAATAAAAGGCAGTAGTGACTACTGCCTTCAGAAAGGAGATAAAAGGCAGTAGTGACTATGGATGTAGTCACAGCTGTTTAAAAATTCTGCATGTCAACACTGTTTACTTCTCTCATGTGCAAAGACAGCTGAACCACTACACCATCTTTTCCATTGTTGAGGGAGGATTCTTGTCAACAGAGGTGTTCACTTTACCTGTACTTTTATAGTAACCATTAAAAATTGTGCACATATTAATGCCATGTGTTTGCAGACTTTTTAAATGAAAATCGTTCCATCTTAAATCTGAAGCATCTACATGTTACTGACACAAATCGCATCGACAAGATTTACAAACAGTAAAAAAAGACAAAAATTTATTTGCTTTTGATTGTACTATTCATTTCCAACAAAAGACAGATGACAAGAAATGTAAATTATATCATCTGCAACATCATGTCTAACCCTTCATTTAATGGAAATGTCAATAATTTCAGCTGAAGTGTGTAATGCAGCATCTGGATACAAGGTATGTCAAGGTATATAGAAGGTATATACAACGTATATACAACGGGTGCTTTACAGCATGCTACCTTTTTGCTGTTCTTCATACGAAAGTCAGGGCTAATACTATCTGCTCTAATCTGAACAGCACTCTGAAATATTTTTAGTTTCAACACTAATGCCAACAAAGCCAATGACCATCACAGAGGCATTAATAATAAATTAACTGGCCTATTTGTAAAGCAATTTGAATGCTGGGTCATACCTACACTGTAATATGCATGCTAGCTCCCACAGCAAGAGCTCCAACACAAGTACCCAACATATCCTTCACCCAAGCATCGTCACTCAGGGCAGAAACCACCACCAGAGCAAGAGGTTGTACCCTGCCCCCAGCGCTGGAGAATGCTTCTCCCAAGCTCAGGGTACTCACAGAGAGGGTGGCAGGGAAGGCACCGAGCCAGCTCTCTGCAGTGGATGCATGTTGTGGGTATGACAGAGGGAAAATGATGCCTTTTGGTGTTTAGTCATTAAAAGTAAAGAAATATGATGACATATTTGAGTGCGTTATTTATTACTCAGAAGCCTGTTCAGGAAATTAATTCATAAAGAAAAATATATTTGTAATTCAAAACTCTGCCCTGGCAATCAATACTGTGAGTGGTGTATTTCACAGAGATGCACAGGCAAGATTGTTAACAGGTTACAGATCAAAATTACCAGTGAATTAACTCCTGTTAATCATTAGGCATGTCCTTCCTTAGGACAAACCAACTAAGTTTCTCTTCTTCACAGTCAAAAAATCCCCTGCTTCATAAGGGAAAAGCAAGATACTCCTAATGCCAGAAACTAAAACTTGCTCAAATCAGAAAATTAATGAGATCTTTAATGATGAAATATTACGACAAGATCTTTGCTAAATCTGTTTGGTGATCTGAAAGTTAAGCCTAATTCACAATAGATTGGATGAAGCTTTGTTTTTACTCACAATAAATTTCTCACACTGAAATATGTAGAAAGAGTTATGCTACTGCAACCAACCTGAAATCTTGCTTTGGGACAAGAAAATTCTGCAACTTTTCTCATTGATCACAGCATTTTGCCTGCTACTAAATCATTAAATATATCACGAAACTTTGCTCAAGTTGACAAACGCCTCCCCTCCTCCCCGAAGTAGTTTGTGTATTTTGATAAATTAACTTGTCCAAGAGGCACTTCCACTCCCTGGGTGGCTGCGGGTCCTGTCTGAGACGACTCTGGCCACTCCACCAGCCTTGTCTGCCACCCTTCACTTGTCCTCTAGCCGCAACACACACCAGCATGCTGAAGACTCCTCTGTACCATGCTCTCCGTGGTCCATAGCACCCATCACCTCTGTTTTCACCCCTTAATGCTCAGAGCCATGCAGGCGACAGGCCTGCGACCACAGGTCCGGAGAAGCTCTTCCCGGAGGACATGGTGGTGGCTCATCCCACAGCCCTGGGGGTGGATGTGCAGCCGTCACCTCTCACCACCTCAGGTACCCAAGGATGATGCTCTCTCACCCCACAGCCCCAGCCAGCAGCCTCAGACCCCCTCCCAAGACTGAGAGGGTGATTTAGGCCAAAGCACAAGCATTAACCACGCATGCTAATTACTGATAGTTTCTGTATTCAGAAAAGGCTGGTACAATGAAATCTGCCACCTGATGTTTACCAAGGCCAAGCCAGCCCAATGTTAAAGCACTTCACCCTTTTTTCAGATGGACACATACACAGAGGGTAGATTTCTGCTATGAGTACTTTATTTTTACTCTTAAGAGAGGAGCAGTTTAAAAACTATTCAGATAATCTCAAGGCGTTCCCCTTTTTCCTATGAAGTTACACACACAAAATTTACATTACTTAAAGGGTCCTGTGAGTTTACAGTATATTAATACAATCTTCCAGAATATCTCCTTTTATTCTTCCTCATCTCCATTTGTTAAAAGCTATATCCTTTTTAATATTGATTTCTACATATCAATGAAAAATACTATTTTGTCATATAAACTTCTTATATTTATACTTTGCAAAAATTGATTTGTGAAACTGCAGAGCATGGAAAGAAGAGGATGAAAAATATATAACATTTAGATGAAAATGGAAGCTCTGTGCATGGTTCTTCCTGTACAAAGTATCATACTTTACCTGTCCTGTGCCCCTGTACAGTGGGATAAATGGTAAGCAACAGCTTGGCTTTTATTTGAAGAAAAAATTTGAAAGATCATTGAGATTCACATGTATCCCTCCACCAGCATGAAAATGTAAATTTCCAAGCCGTGCTCATGGTGAAGCCAGATTTAGGACCAGTGTTCAATGTGCATTCAAGCCTTCTCTTTTTCATTCCAGAAAGGGAGAGGAGGGGAGGAGGGAGGACAAGGACCAGCAGTCAAAACCTAAAATTGCCCAGAGGAACAATCTGTTTCCACAGAACAAAAAACTGACTTAGAATAAACAATAAACTGTGCAGAAGATTTCCTTATCTGCTGTACCACCAGTGATCCCAGCTGCTGAGCCAGCTACCCCGGCTTGGCAGGGCACAGTTAGGCACTGTCCTTTTGATACCACCAAAACTCACTTTTATCTCACTCATCAGAGCTAGGAGAAAATATATCCCTGTTCTCCAAGCAAGTGCAGCCCCCCCCCTCCCGCAAAGGTTTGCTTTATTGCCTCAATTAACTAAAGCTGTAGAGCATGGACATTCAACTTTGAAAATAAACATTCATTTTCTAAAAGGGGAAGGGAAGTGGTCTTCCTCCTTCCTTCTAATTGAAAAATATGTCCAGTATGTATTTTATTTACTTTATGATCAACTTAGTAAAAGATGCTGCTTCAAGCTGTGACAGTACAATCTGTGGCCTGAAGGGCAAATATGTTTCAAAGCTGGGCTTTAAAAATTGGATTTTGACTGCTAATTAATATAGCACATTAAGAATAGAGAAACCTAATTACATTCTACTGCAAGACCTCTGTGGCAAGGACTGTTTCAGATGTATCTTTTAACAATATTTAGCATGTCAGGACACAGCTTCTACTGCTACTGGAGTAAGGAATAACATTTTAAAATGGTAAGCCTTAAACCCCTAAAAACCATCTAGATCTGTAAGAACTTACATTGTGACATTTTATGAATATCTGTAAAATCCTGTTTATGTTTCAGCCAAACTAATTCAAGTCTTATTATAGTGTAATTTGCTGTAATGAGCTTCACCTTTTTTTTGTTTTCAAGTAGCTCTTCTTCCAAAAAATGGAAGTATGAAGTTCCAGCTCCATCCCAACATGGGTAATTCCCTGCAGGGGTACCAGGGCTAGGAGACACACAGCAGCCACAGCTCATGAAGCCCTTTCTGCACCACCCAGTAACTTATATTAACTCCAGTGGCGAAGGAATGGTATTTTTCTTAGACACTTCTAGGGATTTCTCACTTTGACGAGAAAAAAGTTATTTACTTAAAAAAAAAAAAAAATGACACCTGCTGTTACAATGGATTACATGTCAATATCTCTTTAATGCAACTTTAAGAGATCCATAAACTCCCACAGAGAAACCAGTCAATGTAATCATTGACAGAGGTTGAATTTGAGAAATTTTCTCATAGCAATGAAAGATTCTCCTGCTTTTCCCCTTGATATCATATATATATGTGCAGTAATATGCACATTTTTTGTCAGTGGGCAAATACCTGCAATACTTTTACCTGATCCAGCATGATGTTTCTGAAAACCATCACAAAATAGGAAGGATGACAGTGAAGAAACAAGAAAGTTCAACCCATTTTTAAATGAATTTAAATGTGAGAAGTTGATCGAAGCAAAGGCAGCATTGGTCAAGAGCGTAACAGTGATTAAAAAGAAAAAAACATACAACTCTGCAGTCCTGCATAAGTGGAAACAAACCCAAAACCCAAACAAAACCAAACCAAGACCTACTGAAATAACTTTAAGCAAACTTAGGTAGCCATTATCCACGGGAGAAGGCTTAACCGTCACTGCAAGAGTCTAATCCCCTGGCAGCATGTTCTGCGGGGTCCTGCTCCAGGGCTGGAGCTGCAGTTCTCAAGAAGACTCAGAGGTCATTAAGTTAAATACATGTGAATTAAGAGCCCTTAACCATGCAGAAATGCATGCTTTTGATATTTATGCAGGCAGTAAGAAATACAAAAATCGTCCAGGTGTAAGGACATCCTGCATCTTCTTATGGAGTGTCAGGCATCTAGTATTTGCACTTCAGCCCTATACCTCTTTTCTTATAGCTGAAATGTCAGACAACTTCTCTAATGTTAAATCCTGCACCTACTTCCAAGTGCATGCCCTTCTGCACCTACCCCAATTCCGTATATTCTTACGGCCATCTAGAAGTAAGATGTTTCACACACTAAGTGGGAATAAAAATGTGCTGTGAAAAAAGCCAACAATAACATAATTCTGTAAATCCCATTTTTTAGAAATACGTACACTACTAAATTGCTAAAATGCACACATTTTAAAACACAAATATGTGGTTTTTTTCCTGTAAGTATGCATAATTTTCTGGGTTTTGTCTCACTCTATAAACACTGCTTCCTTTAAATCTTGACCACTGCTAGTAATGTTAATTCACAAAACTCAGTGGCTCATGATTTTCAAAGCTTAGCGCAACATTTGCAGAACAAAGTACGTTTTTCTCTCTTTTTGCTGGGTACAAGTATGGGGACCACAGGAACAGTTAAATTCATGGCATGGTTGGTCTACCACACAGTCGGGGGAATTCTTTAAATAGAGCCTGTCACTCTCTTTGCCCATCAATGGGATTTCCTTCTCAAACTGCTGATTCGTTCAGGTACACAACAGAGGAAATTTCAGTTAACCTTTGTTTCACCCCGGGGAAAAATCTGTCTGAAAAGTACAAAATGAATAGATTAAAAAAAAAAAAAAAAAAAGAAAGAAAGAAAAGCTGCAGGGCTATTCTTCCTAGTTTTCACAGCAGTCAAAGTTAAACAGAGAAAAGGAGGCAAACATGACCATTTTATTCCCACCAGAGAATAAGGGATAATATATGATTTAGAAATTCCATTGTCTATACTGTGATTCCTAATTTAGAGAAGGAAAAACAGAACACAAATCTATTGCTCTCTTTGGGTGCAACAAGAATTCACTTTCTGAATAGTTCTAACACTATTTCCTATATGACTGAAAAAGGAATATAGGTCACCTTGAGGATAAAGCCTTTTTAGCTATTTGATTAAGTTGTCTTAAATACCTTTTAGATTCAACAATCCTTGTTAAAACAAAAATAATAAATGCTAACTCAGATTATATGTGAAAAAATGCATACAAAACCAGAATCACAAGTAGTGCCGTAAAATAAAGGGAAGTTTCAGGATAAACTACTGACATAAATGGCCTTATGCTGTTCTAAGTTATTCATAAAAAAACCTGCTTTGAGATACAATTATAATTTCAAAATAGGAATAATAATTTTCATTTTCTAGCATCATTCACCTGACAACATGTCTTCAGTATTCACTCTGGTACTGAACGGACTTTTACTGTAATCCTCCCTCTCCAGCCAGCCTTCGCAGGATGCCTGCCAGTAAAGTCTGGGCAGTACAGCCATAGTCCTGGAATGGAGGACTGAGGGCAATAGTGGGTTTAGTCCCAGTAGAAGCAATACACTGCAATTCCTTATGGGACTAATGGGATGGCAAGAATTGACCCTCTACTAGCAACTTCAACATCACTGAGACTTTCTATTTAAGTTACCATTATTGTGCAGCCGGTTTTGCCAGGGGCAATACAACACTTCATCGAAGGTCATAAGTGAAGCCAAAGGCTTTGGCAGCTGTATAAGCACACAGAATCTTCACCTCTCAATCAGCTCTTGAGAAGTGGTATCTATTACAGTTATCAGTGTTAACTATTGGAGTTGAGAAGCCTAACCAGTGCCTACACAATGTTTTGATGATTTGTACAGATTCCTTTACCCAGTCAGCTAAAATGGCACTCAGTTAACAGCTGAGACTTGGGCCTGAACAGTACTGTTGCTTCACTCCTCAAGTTATCATTTCATAGCATACCTACAGTTTTATCTTGGGAATGTATTTTGGCAACATATTGCATCTTTTTCCACCAATATAGAATGAAGAAGATACAAATGTAGAAGAGGGAACAAAGTCCCTAAAGCCTTGTTCTACTGAGACTTGTGATGTCTGATCTGGCAAAGTCACTGTGTCTCTAAGGAACAATGTATAAGACATGTGCCAAGAACATTATGTTTCTCCCCACAATGAAGAGGAATCCACATTTAAAGCTACTTGGAAATGATTCATTAATGCTTCAGCTGAATCACAAATTAACCATTAACCATCAACTGTATCCTAGAAAAACAGCATGGTTCTCTTGATGCTTCCATTACGATGAAATAGGGAACTAAATTCCTGGGTTTGAAGAATACTGATGTAGATGACTACCTGAAACTTGTAAAGCTTAACTAGAGATCTTTCCTCTACTTTTGCCCTACAATTCCAAGGATCTTTAACCCACAGGATGAATCCCATTTCAACACAAGCTAACTTCTGGTCTTTACGTATGGACTAGAATTTTGGTTCAACTTTCTTTCATGCTGATAACCTGGCCCTCTGGGCAAAGGCTAGCTAAATCACCCCTGTTCTGATGATTCCTTCCCACTCTCAAAGTCAGACCAGGCTCTCACACAGTGATGTGGGGGAATAGCAGCTATTGGAACATGGGAAGAACCACCATGGGTATCCAGGATGAGGTAGACCCAGGATGGTCATGCTAGAACAGTTCTGCTGGCAGCAGTCCTCAGTCCTCAGCGCTTTCATGTTCTCCTTGGAGCATTCAAACAAACTCTGCAGAGACTAACCTATCTCCAGAAAACAACCAACTCCAGATAACAATAACCAGACACTGTGGCATCTGATTTAGCAATTCTGCTGTTCCTAAGAGAGGCAACTTATAAATTGTTAACACAACCAGACTTAGACTGTGGCTATAGGTTTTAAAGATTTCAAAATACTACACATCATGTGGTGGCTTCACAGATATGAAGGACGAACACCTTCAACACTTCTGAAGATACAGTCAGAAATCTGAATGAGCTGGAACTAAGGTGTAACCCTACCAGCAAGGTTTACAGCTTTCAAAGTTAATACAGAGCTCTAATGTGATGAAAAGCAGTCTAAAATGACACTAGAACAGAACACTAGAGAGCTGTTTACACAGTCTTTTCCTCCCAATGAAAGGAGTCCCAAAAAGCCTGATCAAAACCAGGATGCGGGAGATTGCATTGCTCTGAGAGCAGAACTGAAGTTTGTGCTGAAGCTAGTAAGAATAACTGGAACAGATGAAATCCCTTTGGATATACCCCTAGTTCCCCTTTTTGATCCTCCTAAGGATTATAGCAAAGATGGAACAGGAAAAGGATGCAGGACAGTCCTGAAAAAATTTCATACTGAACATACACACTTCTACAATTCAAGAGCAGAAATTAGTGGCACTTCATGGATTTCCCATAGATCAAAAGGTCTATCTGAGGAAATCTTCTCATCTGCCATGCATGAGGAATACAAACAGCACGCTGGGCACCACAGTGTCCCTCCACATTAAATCTTCTTCAGATTTGCACTTTCCAGGAAAAAGAAGACATGAGAAGTGTTCTGGTAACACTCCTTGCAATAAGTGGCTACCAAGAACTAACACAGCTGGGCATGTGTAACAGCATGTAATCATTGTACGAGAAGAAAACTCCAGCGTTAATACTCTGCTCTAATTCTGGTCTTCATGACCGTATGACCACACAGGCAGATTCTTTGGTCCACATCTGGAGGCATGCATCACAAACACCTCTCATATCAAGACAAGCCCCAAAGATCTCAACACCTTTGTCATGTTTTGTAAGCATGTATCAAAGTGGTGTAGTGGCTCTTCTGAGAGTCACTGCCATGGAAGACCATAGCTGGTCCTGGCAAAGATGATACACTGCTCTCAGCCTGCTGTGAAGCTCTGTGGATGCTTCAAATATAAGAGCACTCAATATTAACAAAAGCTGCATGGGTGCTCTGAGGGTCACGCTTCTTGAGAAGAATCTCCCACTGGGCTCTGAAGGGCAGAGAGCGAAATGCAGCATGGAACTCAAAAGAACATGGTGTCCTTTTCCATTATAGTCCTCGTTTTTCATGTGAGTTGCTCTGCATGAGAAAGACATGTTTTCCTCATTGAGAACAACACGGGTGGACTTCTCAACATCAGTTTTCTGCTCGCAATAGAAAACACAGTGTTTATGAAGAGGCATAACTGTGATAAAAATCAGGTGGCCTTGCTAAAGAACTACTAATTCTCACTGGCTACAACAGTTTTGTCTTTGCAACAGGGACCGCAGCAGCAAAGATGTCACCCGCTTTCCTGTTTTCCAAAGAAAAGAGAAACTGATGAAAAGGAAATGTGGCCTCAATTCCCAATAACTGAATTAATTTCTTCTCATTTAGAAATACGTCAGTGGTGCAAGGAAAAAAAAAACATATTTGAGACCACTAATTTCACCTCTGTCTCCTGTGCACACTACTGCAGTGGTCCTGGCAGCAGGGTTTAGACACCCCAGGACGTGTAGAAGATATTCTATTGCAGCATGGGAAGAAAATATATTTTTTTACCATTAATTAATAAAATAAAATAGTCTTAGAATAATGTTTACTTGATCTTTTTTTTTGTCCTTTTTTACTTTCTATTCTGCATATGTTTTATAAAGTGCATAATACATTAGTACCTAACTACATGTTATTTATTAATTTATAATAAATAAATTAATAATAAATAAATAAAGACTCCTTTTTTGGGGGGGTGGGGGTGCTCAAAAGTGTTTTTCCTGATAGGGGTGTGTGATCAAAAATGTTTGGAGACCTCTGCACTAAAGCATGGCTTTTCCTAGCAGCCAAGGAGTTACCAGTGAAACAGAGTAAATTTTCTCTACAAAAGCCTGCAATGGATCAAAAAAATTGGAAGTTCTCACAATGCATTTTTTCCACATGCTCAGATCCCACATTTAACAGATCATGCATATTTAGTACACACACTATCTTTTATCCTTTCAGAAGAAAAGCTGGAGCCCTTTGACTCTGGAGGAAGATGCAGTGCTAGCTGCAATTGACACTGAAGCGGCTGGGTCAAAAGTGCCTCATACAGTAATAAAGAGATATTTATTTACACTTTGAGTACTTGTTGCTGTGGTTTGGATTTTCTTTTGTTGTTTTTGTTTGTTTGTTTGTTTGGGGTTTTTTTCCTCCTTAAACAGATACCACAGCAATAAGAAAAACCCTCTTACTTCTGCCATAAACAATGTATATCTTAATTATGCTATTGTGATGAATGACAACTTTCCTCCAGATCTACTAAATTCTCTAACATGATGAGCTTTCCAAAGACTGGAGGTCTTTGATAGCTGCACCTCTTCCCAAAGTACCACTATACAGCACACAAGGGAAGCACGTTAGAAATGGTGTTACCAACACCCTCAAACCCCGCAGTGCAAAGGATGTGCAGAACGATGCAATTTACTTTTTTTTCACATGCTCAGTAGCTGCCCAGTACAAACTGGAGAGCTGCTCTTGTGTTTTCAGCCAGGAACGTGAAATGTTGAGGATCACTGGAGTCTGAAAGGCAGACAACACATTTTTTAAAGATCCCAAACACCGGTTAAAGCATTTCACTGGTATTTACTCTGAAACAACGACACTAAAAATGAAGGCATCTGGTGTGAACTTGTGCAATGCTGGCAAGAGCATGAATGTGTAAAAGAAGTCAGAGGAAAAGTCAGCCCTGTTTCCCTGAACTGCAATTAGACAACAGCAATTCACACTCTGAATGCACTACTAACCAAATTCCAATCACCAACAAGCATTAAACTAGAACCGTAGTGCTCTTAGGCATAGACAACATACCCTGTGCTCCACCTTCTACTTAGAGAGAAATTAAGCATAAATATAGTTTGTGCTGGATGTGGTTACTGTCCTAAAGAATGTACTGCAACTAATCTGCACTCAAATTCAAAACTCCCGTTCTATAAAAAATCACTGAAATAAATGTAAGTTGTCCAGTTGGATAAACAACCACAGGTGAACAAACATGAAATCAAGGAAGAAGTGCCAAAATGGTTAAGCACCATATTAATCCTGGCGGGTGCTGTTCAAGTACTTTCACAGCCTCCTGTGTTATGCTTAAGCTACGAAACAGTTACATGGGGACAAAGAGAGCTCACAATTTTGATTTCAAGCATTTAAATTCTGAGAACTTAATGAGCCATTGCTGAAAATGAATCAGACAACAGAAGTACCATACAGTTGAGTTGCATATAAGTATTTTTAAAATAGCACTTAAGACGTTTAATGGCACTTTTCCCTGACATTAATAGAACTGGACGACATACTATACATCAACTCATCCAACCTGAATTTAAATACTGTAACATCCACTTTTTGCTGTTCCAATAGGAAACTAATTATGCACTTCATATTTATATTTTTTTAATTTAATTTATAATCTTCTGTTTAAAGCAATTTTTTTTTTGTTTCAGTGTTTAAACAGTAATATTCTTTAAAATATGCAGCTATTTAATTCAGATTAATAATTTCATGTGTGGGAATAAAACTTCTGTATTAATCTGAGAAAGCGGAAACATATCTGAAGTTGCGATTTAAGTAATTCTTTTCCGATAAAGACTGAAGAATCTAATTAATATAGCCTCCACACCTCAGCTGAAAGTCCCATACACTGTAGTAGAGTTATGATTCTACTGTGCAAACTTACTGAATATATTTTCTACATTGCAAGTCAGGGCAATAATTTCTGAAATCTTTGATTCACGTTTTACCCTCTCGTCTGGACAAGAGCAAGGGATGTCTGAATCAAAGGTTAAAGGGCTGGTTGCAAGGCAGATTCTGCTTCTACCTAGCAACCCTCAGAAAACACCGAACTAGTCCTATTGCTGACAAAAATTATCAATGCCTCATTTAAAATGTGCAATCAACCAAATTTCCTGAGCACTGCAGTAGCTCTCTCTCCTTTAAAAAACAAATAATACAGACACTCAACTCGCACTGCCTTTCAGCATGCTGCAAGCACAGAGGAAGGAGACAAGAAAAGCAATAAAATGTCACATCGGATCCTCTGAACCTTTCACTGGGGCACTGTGAAGTGGAGCTGCACTGATCTCATGAAGATCAATCCCATTTCCAAAGCTCTTGAGGAGCTGGGAAGTGGAAACACATGGCAGACATGATGAGAGACATTCATGAACAGAGATGACAGCATGTAAGATGATACTTCAGAAAAGACCAAGTGGACTTCAGAGGAGAAGACAGAGGACACTCATGTCTACCCTTCCGTTACTGGTCACTGAGCATGGACAAGACCAGCATGCATGGGGCACTGTGGCAGGGCCTGTTCTGGCATTTGCAAAGGCCCTCCGAAAACACTTACCTGTCGTACCTTCGAAGGGCAGTAACACCCACCCCAGGCAGGTTTCACTGTTGGTTTAATCAAACCCTAGATGTCTTCACCTGATCCTGAAACAAACTGTAGCTGCAGAACAACTGCCCACAGCAGAGACTGTGGTCAGCCCTGGCTGCATGGGTGAGGAATTGCCTTTCAGCATAAAGAACTGACAGGTGTTGGCGCAAGTGTACAACACAGTCCAACACAAGTACATGGCCTGGCACTAAAGCCACTGTACACACGAACCTTGTTCTGATGGCCATGAACTGTCACAGGATTAAATTCTGATGATGAGTGCAAATGGTTTAGGAAAAATAGTCCAAATCTCTATCGTTAATTAAAAACCAGACTGATAATATTCTTCCCATACACTCACCTCCTAAAATGAGGGGAAGACCAGAGAAGGGAAACTACTAAAATGTTACCACTTCTGGGTGGCAGCTAGGACCTCTGCTAAGAACAACCTCAAATGGTTTTATTTCAAGTCCTTGACATATTAGCAATAAAGAAATCCTGAGATGCTAGAGTTTGCCCCTCCTTTTACTGTAAGTCAGTGATTCAGAGGATCCAGTATGACTGAATTCAGACATATATTCTGCATCTACTGCACAAGTTTGAAAACCACACATTCATTTTCAAGAAATTGTGAAGACAGTATATTTGAAATGCATTATTTGTATTTTTAGTTTACTCCTGTGCTCATACAAGATCAATAGCTCAATGATACAGTAGGAAAAAAGTGATTGCATAATTACTTTTATTTTTTAAACAGAAGGGCAGAGGGAAGTATAAAGAAAAAATAATCTGCAATTTGTTATCCAGCAAGACTCTACAAGTTATTTTAAAAAATGACAACACAGTATGAAAGTAGAAAGCCACCTACCCAAAATAAATGCATCCAAGTAAACAAACTATTCAAACAAAACATTACATCACTCACCAGCAACATTCAACGTCTAAGAAAATGTGTGGGCAAACTGCTTACTTGTTAATCTGAGAAGGGAATGTGCAACTATCTTCCCTCTCTTGGAACTATAAAGGATGATAAATTAACTGGTCGCTTGACAAGAACACATCTCAGGAGTTGTAGAAACGCTTGTTTCCTTTTTCTGCCATTGTCTCTGATGACATGCTCTTTGAATTACATACCTGCCTCCGGCCTTCATTATTTCTATGTTTCATTATAAAGAAGATTATACTTTGACTTACAAGGCTGCTCACCATTATAAAACCCTTCCTCTCCCTTGCAGTCTTACAGTGCCACACAATTCTTCTGCTTTTTTTTTTACCAGTAACACCCTCCCACCACACAAAAAAACAAACTGAGTAGAAAACAAACTGAGTAGAGAACCCAGGGTCCAGGAAGCCCACGAAAGATGCCACCACTGCTACCAATTTCAAAGGGAATGCTTAGACTGGACTATCTTGGTGACCTGCAGCAGTGAACAAATGAGTGGAAAATATGAGTTGCTTAATCATAGATAATGTTTGCGCTGGTAAAAACATACAAGAGTGCTGAAATATCCCAAATGGCTAATTACTTAGTCAAACCTTGAATTACTTTATGACGTTTACATGAAATTTTCCTTTTGATTTCCCCTAATTTTGAGTTGTACAGTAACTTGTATGAAGATGCCCTGCACACTGACATTGCATAAATGTCAATGCTATGACACTTCAGTGGCACATTACAGAGGACTGTTTCCTCATGATGACTAACTGTGAGAAAATGCCAGTGACCATGCAAAGGCTAGACTGTGACCTCCTATATCTGCTCCTGTCACTTCTTTGCCAGAACAGATGAGCCCCACTACCACCACCTTCTGCCAGCAGAAGCTGCCCTGAGTGTGCAGTGCTGCTGGGTGACACAGCTGGCTCAGCACTGGACCCTGGCTGGCACAGCTGGCTCTGCGTCGGATACTGGGTGGCAGAGCTGGCTCTGCACCCACCCCTTCTAGCCCTGTCCCAGGGCACCATGTCCTGCCCAGGCTGACCCACAGATCATGGAGCCACAGGGGCAACTGGGGAGCACCTCTGTCCTCCTGGCCACACCAGCAGAGCACAGTTGCAGTGGCCCAGCAACCTCTCTGCCTGGACAACCAGGGATGTTGTCTGCACAGCCACGGCCTGCTGCTGGCACATACAGACCAGCAGCTGCTTGGCCGCCAGTTAACATTTTGTGCTGACCTCCTCACACTTTTTGATTAAGGTTCATTCTCTTATTTCACTTTCAAAAGGCATTTCACACAGACTTAGGGTACAGTTATCATCCTGATCCATCTATGGCTTCAACAAAAAAAAAATCAATAGGGTTCCTGTTTAAAAAGAAAAGCATCATTTGACTATTTTTTCAGGAACACATTTCACCTCCTGCAATATACTATTTGTTTAGACCAAAGAAGGTACTGTAGCAATCCCCCTGGGTTATTTTGGGCACAGTTTCCAAAGCTTTTGCAAAAGCCTGCAGGCTTTATTCGTGATGAATAATATAAGGTCCTATTCATTCTTCTTCCTTTTCTTAAAAAAAAAAAAAAAAGAATAAAAATCAGCTATTCTTGCACTCAGACAAATTTAAAAAAATTAAGTTTCTGTAAACACAGTGTTATCTTAATAAGGTCAAATATTATGACTGTTCCCCAGGGGAAGAAAAGCAATATGTTCTAAAGCAAGTGGCTGTACATTCTGCAGAAGGTGGCTATTCTGAAATTAAGAAATGCAAATGACTCTACAGTTTATGTGCCTCAAAGTAAAAATAATGGTATTAAATTTTTAAAAGGTAGCATAAGATATTGCTCCTTACGCAGGAGCATGAGGATGCCAGGGGACCCAGGGTGATCCTTGGTCTAAGGTTTTCAATGGCACAGCCTAGTGATCACAGGATGCTGGTGATACTCTCCAGTTACCCCTGGCAACCCTTCTCAACTGTAACGATGCTGCCCTACAATAGCTTTCACTGGGCAGCTTTCTCTTCACTTAGCTGAATGCTTTGGGACCATCTGCGTCGGAAAGCATAAAAGGCCAGCCTGCCTGTGGGCCCGTCACTCTGAACACCACCTCTCTGACCCCGATTAAATACAACTTTCAATCCCTTTTGTCCTCCCTGTTGACTTCTCCTATTAAGTGAGCCCTTTGACAAAGAAAGCGGAAGAGTGGACTAAGTGCCCCCAAGAAAGGTGATGTCTGATACTGCTCAACACAAGGATTAGCAAGCCAATACATAACAAAAGCAAGTTTGGGGGAGGGGTCAGGAGGAAAATAAAAAAATGGTTTTAGACAGGTCTTTGACTAATTCAGAAGGTACACAGTTCTACAAATAGCTATACATGAGGCTTGCACTGAAAGAAACAACTACTGGTGAACAATAATTTGAGGACATACCTTTCAGCATCATGACACAAGGCTGTGACATTGACAAGAATGGTGGATATACTATTTGCTACCTATGGGTTTTTAAACTGTATTTTTTTTTTGAGAGGAAAGGTAACAAGAATACTTGAGAAGTTACTTTGAAGACAGACTGCTTCCTACAGAAGAGTCTTGTAAAATATCTTAACTTCAGTCATTCAACATAACTTTAAAGGCAATAGGCTACAAAAAACATGAATTACAAGAACAGCAGTGGCTGAAGAAAACCTGAATTATTTGTCATACGAGAGGTGATTGTTTCCAAAGGCACATACTAAAAAACTAACTGCTTTTAGGAATGCCCAAAGCATCTCTTTCAAAAAGAACATACAGTTCTCATTTGCCATACTTTCAGCTTGGAAGGACTTGCAGTAGCAATGAAGTATCCTAACTCAACACAGCCTCTGAGCCTGAAATTGGTTGTCAGCATCAGGGAGCGTCTAAGTGGCTGCAAGAATGCCAAGGCATTGGGAGCTGGTGCAGGGGGAAGAGCAGAGTGCCAACTGCTCCCACCATCTATGTCTGACCTCAGCAGAAGAGACCAGCCTCCTGGCCAAGCACTCTCAGCAACACAGATGAGCAGCTGGGAGAGCAGGAACCCTCCTGTGTGTGCCCCTGACACACGGAAAATAATGCCATTCCAGAAGCATTTGCCCAAGGCACAGGGCAGCAATGATTATGTTATGATGGCAAGGGAAAAGTGAGGAAGCGCCTCAGTGCAGAAGAACCTGAAGCCAAACAGAAGTGACTTTTGTAGAATGAAGCAGCAGAAAGGATGCTTAGGGATTTTATTTCCAGAAAAAATATTTTGAAACAGTAGAAGTGACCAGAAAAGAGAAACAATAGTCAGAAATCCATACACAAAACAAACCTTAAAAGAACCCCAATGAGTTATGGGAGCAGACCTTATTTCTAACCCTGAAATCAGCAGTAATTAGGCTAGAGAAGTAAGCAAATCAGACTGGCCTTAAGAAAATGTCAAATTACGGCAAATCTAACCACTAGCATAATAAGAAGGGTTACAGTACATCTGATTTCCAGCATATTTTTGTTTCACACTACAGCTTAACAGCATTTTTCCTTTCTTTTCAAGATCTCTGCCTCCCAAGGCTCTGAAGTTACAACCATGACCCTTCCAGCTGAGGACCAGGAAAAGCTTCCTCCACAGCATGTAAGGAACACTGAATCTAGTGGTGTTTGCACAAAGCATCACAGTGTAAACTCTCTTCTTGATCCTCTTGGTGAGGCAAATCATTCCCGGGAGCAAAACTTTACAGGGATTAAAAGCAAATTTGGCACACCATCAAAGCTACACATCCCAGCCTTCAGGAAGGTCTTTTGAGATTTAGAACAACAACTACTGGCAAAGTATCCTCTATGTAAGTGCTCTAAATGTCCTCACTGGAGCTTGATCTGCAGAAGCATCAGTGCTGCTGCTCCTCTCTGGTGCCCTCTTGCCATACTTTTATCTAGTTAAATAAGCAGCTAATCTCCAGGTTCCACTATGTCATTAAAACATTCTCATTTTGCCTTTAACACTCTCTATCCATATAGTATTTTAGTGCAAAATTGCTATTACAAACATAAGGCAGTTGGTGGTCCTAACCTCAAGAGCTGGGTTACAACAGGCAGAAATGGGACAAAAGCATGTGGAATGAGCAAAAGTCTCTGGTTACCACTGAACAGCAACAGAAGGAGATAAAAAAATCAGCAGTTCACAATATGAAATTATGAAAGGAGACATGCCACTGGGGTTTGTCCAGGCCACAGAACAACAGGGCTCCCAGCAAAGGAAGCTTCCTGCTCTTTGGTGACGAGCAGCACATCCACATCCCTTGAAACTGAGACTGACCAGGGAGAAGCTGTGCACCAGAGACATTGTAACGTTGAACTTCTCCACTGGAGTGGGGAAGGAAGGAATGGCGACACATCAGGCATGTCAGCTACCAAAAAGATTATGTTAGTTGAAGCCTGCATATTCCCCCCAGCTTGGTGGCGGCAGGCATGGTGGGGCTGGTGCAGGAGCACAGGATGTGCTCCCATATGGCACACAGGTGAACAGACAGGATGAGGCATGCTATGGCAGTCATGGACAGAAAAACAGAATTATCATTCAGAATATGTTAACTCTACCACTATAGCATGGCAATCCCTCTTTTAAATACAAGGTTAAAACTGTGTTTGTGTCCATGAAAAGCCTCCCTACATGCAGCAGGAGTTTCACCAGATGCAACATCAGCAATGTACCATTCTCTCTCCAGTGAGGCTTTCCACTCCCAAAATGTATGTCTGGCTATGCGAACCTCCTTAAAAACACACCCTGCAGCACCTCATTTTGATTCCCAAGCTGGACAGCAAAACGCAATGTAAAGTACAGCTGACACGTCTTAAATACTAACTGTGTGAGGCCCAAAGAAACAGATGACTGCAATGACCACCAGGCAAAGTCTGTGGCTCCAGAGACTGTTTCCAGATGCCACTCCAGTATGGGTTTTGCACAGGATACAGCAACCACTCACAGCACAGTTCTTGCAGCAATTGGGTTTTTATTGACAGCTTTATTAACACTAACCATGCGCCTTTTACATTTTCTATTGAAATTTAGTGTTTCATTTGGCACAGTCAATTTAGAGAACAGATGTATTTCCTTCTTCCTCTTTTTGTCCTTTTTTGAAGGGGGGGGGGGGGGGCAAAAAACATCAGTAAAGTCCCCAAATGGGCACCACTGAAAATTAGTATTTCTCAAGGAAGTAATAGATGGGAGCCTGTTTCTAATAGTTTTACTTTCTGTGTTATCTGGAGAAAAACAGATTCATACATACAAAGTGGACTGTTTCAGAAGATAGTGCTGTGAAAAATGAAAGACTGTTCCAAAGTAAAAAGTGAATATTTCAGATGAAATAAGAAGCTCCAATGTCAACCCTACTGCCTGAATCAGCAAAAAGTCAAAGCTTTGCATAGAATAGGAAATTGGAGATTTTTCTTAAATTTACATTTCTTTTTGCTGAGCACATTTTTGCTTAAACGTGAAAGAACTTCTTAGAGACACTCTTAGTTTCAGACATTGCTTTCTGCTACAGTGCTGTAAAATGCTGCTTTCTGGGACTGGAATTCCATTAGTACAACTGGCAGAATTTATGTATTAATGCTAGATATGAGCCACAACAGCCACAGAAGCCAGCTATTTTTAAGACTTGGTCTATGGATAACATCATCTAAATGAATTTTTTTATTTATTTTTTTTTTAATACCATCTCCTCAGCCATATTGACAATTGTCAAACAGACAACCCAAAGCCATATAACCTAAAAATATAAACAGTCGTTACTGGAGAAAGAATCCATAAGAAATGTAGGCAAAACACCAGCATATACATCTCTGATGCTCTCTGCCTACTACAACAAAATCAGGAAAATATAACTATGGATTTCATCTGTCCTGGGTTCAGCAGTAGCAGTCATTTTCCTCCTTCTTAGTAGCTGGTACAGCACTGTGTTTTTGACTTTCAGCCTGGGAATAATGCTGATAACACCAATGGTTTTAGTGGTTGCTAAGTAATGTTTGCTCTGACCAAGGACTTTCTGAGTCTCATGCTCTGCCAGGGAGGAGGGGAAGCTGGGAGAAAGCAGAGACGGGACACCTGACCCAAACTAGCCAAACAGGTATTCCATACCACAGCACATTGTGCCCAGTATATAAACTGGAAGGAGTTACCCGGAAGGCCCAAATCGCTTCTCGGGTTGGTCTGGGTATGTGTTCGTGGCTGGTGAGTGGTTGCATTCTATTCCCATGTTTTTTCCCTTATCATTATTATCATTGGTGGTAGCAGTAGCAGTTTTGTGTTATACCTTAGTTACTGGACTGTTCTTATCTCAACCTGTGGGAGTTACATTCTTTCCATTCTCCACCCCATCCCTCTGGGAGTGGGGGAAGGAATAAGAGGGGGAGTGAGTGAGCAGCTGCGTGGTTGTGAGTTACCAGCTGGGCTTAAACCAGGACATCATCATAAAGCATTGTACTGGTTTGTATTCCATATATGTAGTATCACAATTACAAAATCTAAAACCATACAGTTTTGATATTACAATCTACCTAAAAGAGGCTCCTTCTCCACACTACACTTGTGATTCTAAGCCTCAAAATACTAAATTTGAAAAAAAGTGAAAAAATTATTGTGTTCAGTCAGAAGATAGTTTAGGTTTATTCCCTAAGTGCCGTATCTTTCTCCTTGCAAATTCTACTGAAAAAATGCTGAGTATCCTCCGTCAGAGCCCTGCCATCATACAGTCTCCTCACTAAGAACATGCAGACTTACCAACTGAATCTTTCAGGGAAAATAGGAAATTACAAGCAGCGTAAGAAGCAGCAATATGATTATTCTCTGCAGGTTAAGATGATAATATGATGTGTACCTCCTACATGAACACTGACAATTACCTAAGACAGAGCAGTCTTTGTAAGCTGTCTGGTTTTCAAGTAAATTTCAAAATATGAAGCACCCACAGCCAGCACTACAACCCTAACCTTTGGAGAAAAAAAAAACAAAACAAACCCCAAAACCAAACCCTTACAGTTACTGTTTTTTCTAGCCACATTCGTGAAGTATCTGCTGAACTTCTAGAAGAAATGCAAAAGTACAAGGCAAGTTAAGTTACCATTTGAGCTGTACCTAAAAATATCAGGGTTGGACAGAGAAGCAAAATGTTCTCTTAAGAAGAAACTCAACAGCTTGCAATGGGACACCAAAACCTAGTTTTCCAGCCTGTGCTGACAGTACCTGCTGCAAGTACCCTCTTGCAACACACGCACCCTGAAGAGGGTGATGTTGCTGAGTGCTCTGGCTGCACATCCAGGGGTATGAGTCTGGTCTCCTGGACCTTGTTTTGCAGAAGAATCAGCCTGGTAGTACCTGAGATCAGACTCTTCCAGGACTGAACTCACTGGGGGCTAGATGATTTCCAAATAATTTGAAATTGCGCTGGCATGTGAGGCACTGCTCCTCCGCATAAACAAACTCCAGGAATCCTTCAGGACAGAGAATATGCTCACATTGCACTTTCTTGAATAGATTAATAATTTATAGAAAATATTATTGTATGAACTGCTGATTCATTCACAGCAAAAAATATCCACAGCGGAATCTTAAACCATAGGAATGAAGCCTAGGTTAAGCAAGATCTCTTAAAAATTCAATGAATACTTGCTTGAAAATTCTCTGTATTGCTTGAAATCTGCTCCATACCTGGGTTTTTACTTTCTCACTATGTATTAACTGTGCATTATTATCTGTCGTTGGTGTTCTTGTCTCTTTTGCTGGTAACCAAGTGTTTTAATTTTGTTCTGGCTAGCAGAAAAACAAAAAAATTAGACCATGGGTTACCAACATTGGTAAAGTAGACGGACAATCCAAAAGAAAGGAAAGTCACAGGCAAAGAGCAAAGATCTCACTGCGAAAGATGAGCAAAAGGAACATGGAAAAAGTAGTCAGAACTATGGAAAAAACAGTAAAACCACCACAGATGTTAAAGGTGCTTTTTCTGATGGCTACCATCAAAAGTACTGCAATAGGCTTAAACCCTAATTATTCAGTGCTTAACCTCATATGCAAATCAAATTGTTCTATGATGCATAATACTGAAACAAATAACACTAAGCACAGCAAACGTGTAAGTTGCCTTTAAGACATTTTTTCTAAAGACTGCAAATCTTCCATCTTCTCAGAATTCATATATAGGTATTTGTAGCAATAATCTATCTAAGACCAAATAATAAAAAAAATCCATTTAGATGACTAATCTTAAAGTATTTCATGAAACAGAGTGGTTTGACAGCATTCTTACATTTGGAGAGGTTCTTTAAATATAGTTTTTATCTGTCAAACTCGAAGAGCAGAGAGAGTGAAGTATAGCCCTGACTGCATTTTCTCAGCTTCCTCTTTTTCTTTAGAGACTCCGGACTGTCCTTCACTGTGTGCTGAAGATATCAGGAGAGGTAACACTCCTTGGCGCCTCTAGGGCAACCTGGACCAGCAAGTCTGGATGGGCCAGGGCTCTCTCTGCAAGACAGCAGTGGGCTGTGGATGGGCCAGAGCACAGCGACATGGCTGTGGCGCTGGTGGGATCAACAGTGCTGGCTGGACCAGCCACAGCCCACTTGGTGCAGGCAGTGGTGAGTGGCTGGGCAGGCAGAGCTCCACAGGCTTTAGGGCATGAGGCCAAGGAGGGTGGTGTGGAGCACCATGGAGGGGTGTTCAGAACCTCCTCAGGGAGGCTTGAGAAAGAGGGAGGAGAAGGCAGGCTGCAAAAGCAGGAGCAGGTGTAGGGGGCACGACAGGTGGAGATCGTAGCCCACCAGCAGTCCCAAATGTGCTGCATGTCCACAGACACAACCCCAGTCCTGACCCTCCCTCAAGGCACTGGTCATTTGCAATCCAGCAAGGGCTGCATCAAAGGAAGTGTAACCAGCAGGTCAAATTTTCCTTTTTCAATTACATTTTCACACTTGGGAGTACTGTGTAGTTCTGGTGTTCCCAACATAGGAAGGACATGGAACTGTCCACAAGGAGTTGAGAGGAGACCACAAGGATGATCAGAGGGCTAGAACACCTTCCGTATGAACACAGGCTGAGAAAGTTGGGGCTGTTCAGCCTGGAGAAGAGAAGCTGTGTGAAGACCTTAGAGCAGCCTTCCAGTATCTGAAAGGGGCCTACAAGGATACCTGAGAGGGACTCTTCTTCAGAGACTGCAGCAACAGGACATGGGGGAATGGGTTCTAACTTAGACAGAAGAAGTCCTGGTAAGCTAGTTAAGATATAAGAAAAAAGTTCATTACTGTGAGGGGGGTGAGGTGCTGGCACAGGTTGCCCAGAGAAACTGCAGCTGCTCCATTCCTGACAGTGTTCAAGGCCAGGCTGGATGCACCTGCCCCACAGCCCAGCTCTGGCTGCATAGGACACAGAGAGGAAAGTATATGGCAACACAACCAGCCTCCAGTGCCTTGGAATCACAGTCTGCTACAGCACAGATGGCAGGACTGATCACGAAGCACAGCAAGGTACTCAGAGGGACAGAAAACATTAGAACTGCTGCAAGTGAAAGTAGCTCTCTAAAGGCTAGGCTATACTTAAATAGTGAACTATTTTGCCTGTCTAAAGGCAGAGAAGGATGAGCAGCTCAGGAAGGAGAGGAGAGCACTGACTCTTATGTCACCGAGCTGCAGTGAACAGAGGGAAACGTTCAACTCCATTGCCTCCAGCAGTACAGATCTGTGATTTTCTGCAGACAGAGCTGTGGTAAAACATCACCAGTGCACAGCTGAGCTTTGTCGGGAGAAATCGACAGTAAACTCTTCCGTGGGAACAAAAATGAAAAAAACAATAAACAAAGAAAAACCCAACACCAAAATGCTATTTTGACTTGAGCCCACAATTTCTGAACCTAGTGAATGGGATCTCCTTTTACGTTTTTGTCTTCCAGCCTTGGCGACTCCAACAACTCTCTCACCTGGCCAAGCGAGCTGAGGACACCCCTATCATCTTCCCACTTAACAGTAAACTCTGCTGTGGCCAAGCCACAACCTGTATTTCACACATGAGTGGCAGAGGTGGGAAAACCACACAGGGATGTGTAACGAGGAGCGCTTCGCCATGCACGACATGTTCTCGTAGCGTGGCTGTCAGTGTACAAGCAAGAGCGCTCTTTGCAGGGCTGGGTTACAACTCTACATGAAAGATACTTTCATGGATGAAAATTTCCTTTTTCAACTACATTTTCACACTCAAAAAATTAGTTCTCTGCAGGAGAATGGTATCTGACAGAAATTCACTTTCATGACACACTTGTAATTTTCAGTATGGAGAGGGACAGAAGAAGTTCTATCAATGATCTAGTTGGGAACCATGGAGCAAGATGGTCCAAGCAAGCAGGTGCAAAACTTGAACCCAGAAAGGAACATTTTTCAACCCATGCCTTTGAAAGATGAAACTGCACTGCTAAAATCTGCTCAGCAAGTATCAATGTGCCATCATATCACCTGTGCCACCAGTTACAAAATTCTCAATTCCAGCATTTCACAGCTGATGCTATTTACTGACACATCCCCACAGCAAATTCACCTTTGTGTTTCTTGTTCCCATTTTTTCTTCTAATGACACACACTGAAAAGAAGAGACACCAGTGTAATGTAATTCAGACATTTTAAACTTTTCTCTCAACTATTTCTGAAATGTATCAGTTCCATTCAGGCTTAAAAAAAGGAGATACAGAATGGGGTTAAGTGCATTTTTTGTCAGTAACCTATCTGCTCCCTGTGGTCTCATAAACAAACTGCTCTCTTTAGAAATACAGCAGACCTTCAGTTTAAATTTATGGAAAGGCTGAACCAGAGGAGCCTTCACTCAAATAATTTTAATAACCTATTAAGTTGCGACTTCAGATTCATTTTATAACCATGTTCCTCAGGGAACAGCACTATCAGGATAAAGATAGAATTTTTTTTTCTTTTAAAGATAAATAGCATCATTAATCTGCAACATTTCTTTTCTATTATCTTTCAAAATGAGGAGTTACTTTGTTCTGATCTTGAGGTAATTAGCCTTCATTCACTAGCCAGAAAATGTCTGTGTTCTGAAAATTAAAAATGTGTCATTAAGTGGAATTTACCATAATGTCATTTATCTTTATAGAGTTCATCAGTGACAGCAGTGGGCCTGGGAATCCATCAGCTTTTACCAAGGAAGCATTAAAACAAATTGAAAAACAGAATAATCCCAGGCACTCTTTAACACAGTCAAAGCCATTTGGGTAATTAAATAGCGGTATTTAAAGTTTTAATTTAGATTTTCCCCTCTGTTCATCAGTAGTCAAATGAGATGTTCATATTCATAACTGTTTGTAATAAAGGGTTTCATAAAACAAACGGAATATCAATGCCATTAAAATTAAAGAGAACACAGAGAAACATTTCAAGTGCAAACAGGGAAGTTCATTCCTACTGCACCCTGTTTTCTAAGACTACATCGGGAATAAACCCTCACTATACCTGGTTTGCTTTCCATACTAATAATGTACAAATTCTGTGATGCCTGTTCTCCCAGTAGTTACAGCTACCTTCATTTACATTTCTTGTCTTGAGTGTTTTGTTATACAGAAAAGCCAACTTTGAGAAGTGGTATAGTTTGCCTTCTGTATCCATTGTTTTTCAATTGTTTGCATATTAATCTCAAACATCTTTTATCTTGTATGCTCAGCTCCTGAGAGGTTATCATTCTGTTGTGCTCCTACAGATATTGCAATGCAACAACGTGCACCCAGGAAACTGCTATGTAGTATAAATAATGTTAACAATAATCATTCAGGGATGCAAATAGAATCACTAATGAGCAAACCATACAACTGTACTCAGCTTCAGGAACATTTTTTTCCTTAAATGTATACAGGCAAAATATTAAGAAAATATTTAATAAGGCCTAAAAGTACCCCAGTTCAACCCAGAATAGCTTATGTCAACAGGCTGATATGAGCATCCTACTGAGCATCAAGGGGCTTGTCAGTGAAAAGTTCTGGAGACTGGTCCACTGACCTGCTGGCTTTGGCAATAGGTGGTTTAGCAAAAGATGATGGCTCTCCTAGCAAGTCCATCAGTATCGCTATATAGCAAGATAAAACACAATTAAATCTTAACTTCAGGACACAGTTCTGAATTTGCTAATTATGGCTTAATTATGTTTAATTTCAACTTCCACAGCAGGAAACCCAAAGTATAAAAGCTCGCTAGTGCCACTCTTACAAGATACAATTAAAGCCCACTGTCAGATTTTGCCAAAATTAAACCAGAGAGGTAAAACTGAGTAGTTCCTCATGAAACAGTTTTAACCAAAATAACTCTGACTACTGAAGCTTTCAACACATGTACATTCTCACCAACATGCAATTGGCTGGGACACAGCTATTTAAAACATGGGGGTTGGGGGGAGGGGGAAGCATATATGCTCTCTTCTGAGTGCAGCTGGAACTGTATTAGACCAAAACTGTCAATAGTTTAGTGTGCGATATTTGTTCTCTTCATTCACATGGTTAAATGTGTTAAAGGATTTTACCTTGTTTACAATGAAAAGTCTAACAACTTTTGGCCGCTCTTTTCTAAATAAAGCAGAACAGCCCCCATGACTCCATCTGCAATGTTACAGAGACTTAGATATACATTTTTGTAGAACCACCTGAGATGTTCTCCAGCAGCAGGCAATATATAAGGCAAGACAAGATACTTTTACGCAGCACCAGAAAGATACATACCAAGACACTGATGCTAAGTAAATGTTGTAGTGTGTTCTGCTGTACTCCTTTTTCTGAAAAATACTGTTACTTTTTAACACACTTATAGCACAGAAAACCTCACTACATATATATCTTGCAACAAAAGGCTGGTCTTTAAAGTAGCAACTATGTCAGGCTTTCAGTAGTGTAAATTTTCTCTCCTGACAATCATGAAATATTCCTTTTTATCTATCCTTCTAAAATACCACCCCAAACTTACTTACCTCTGATAACCTGTTTCCATGAACACCATTTCAGCAACTTTTGTTTTTTTTTGTTTTTTTTTTTTTTTTTGTTGTTGTTGTTTGTTGTTTGTTTTTTTTTTTAATTTATCTAGCTGCTTTTGAGTCAGTACTATAGCTACCTCTTAGGCAGGGTAGCTGGTTAGATATAAGAAAAATATAGGGTTATGCTGGCATACTTGGACTTTCAGCTCTACAGCTCTGCTAGAATTCACTCCATTTTAGCAGCTCCTTTCGCTCACAAGCACATGTTGTCACCAAAGGAGATGGGGAGCAATTTTCAACTTGTGAAGCAAGAAGGCCTTGTGAAATTATTCCATTTCTAAATCATCCTATAAAGGCAGTGAATAAATACACTGTTACAACTGCTGTGGAGATCAAAACAAACCCTAGAGCTGACAAGATAAATTCAAGTCGTACATGAACACAACAGAAGCACCTGCAATACCTTCTAGAATTAGTTGATTAACACCACTTTTAAAAAACAGAGTCACCTAAAGCTTAACACACACAATTTTTAAAGGAATGAAATAGACAAAAAGGTGCAAAATTATCCCTGCAATGGGGCAGCAAAGTAACTCGGTAATGAAGTGACAGGTATTTCAAGTCCATAGACAGAAGCCCTCCACCTGCTGGGAGGAGCTGTAGCATCCCCCCACAATGCTGGCCGCTGAGAAAGCAGCAGAGGCTGTTCATCCTGTACCTGCCTTGACAGCCTAATAGGTGCATGGGCACAAGAAAACAAAAATACGGACAACACTGAGATACACTTCTCCTGGGAAAACTGAAGAACTGGAACATTGCTATCACCTCCTGCACAGCTGTGATGAGTGCCAAGTGGCATCTTTAACGTTACCCAGATGAGCTAACAGTGACAGGCAGCAAAGACAAAACAAATGCACACATGTGCTTTAAACTGATCTCTATACTGCAATTGTGAGCAGCAAAATACAATCAATACAATATTTGGAGTGTGCACCTTCACCCCCAAACCACTGGCTACTACTAAGGTAACAAAAATAGCCAGGCTTTCCGTAATGTGAACTCTATTATTGTAATATTTAACTTAACTTCCTGTGTCTTTGTGTTATTCAAGGAAGTGAAACTCATGCATAGCATGTTTATATTATTCCCCTTTATAGCACACTTCCAGACAATGTCAGGTCTGGAGAGATAAGAGCTGCCTCTAGGACATGAATTCTCGTGAGGATTACAGAGCCACCATCTGGGGCTTCGTGTTTATCTGCAGCAGCTGCAGCCTAAATTATATCAGCGCTGGATAAAAATGGGTGCTGGTTCTGAAGTGTTGAACAAGTTGCTGCAACTTGGTTTCAATTACAGTTTGCTGTGTTTTATAAAAACGGAAGAATAAATAACAGAATGACCTCCCTTCTCAGCAGAAGAGCACTAAGGGATGCTCACTGCAGCTCTGTGACCTACGGTACCACTCTGCCAAAAGAAAACCCCAAATCACAAGAGTTAAGTTGAATCAGTTTGGCTTAAAGGTGTAATAAAAAACAAGACATGGCAAAAAGAGTCAGTGTTTTCAGTACACTCGCCTACTGGCATTCTCTGAAAAGTAAAACTTCAAAATTTCTAAAACAGGTAAACTGTAGAGAACCTGCAAGTTTAGGCTTCCTAAACATTCAGAGTTTTTCCTACAGGTAACTGTCATAAGCTCCTAACTTTAAGTGTATCACAGTCCTTTCTGACTGTTTTTCTAGGCACACAGAAGAAATGGGAGAAATGGCAAATCCCTTGTACTTGTTCCAAGTTCTAGCCTGCAGAAAAACAAATCAAGCACATGGATTGCCCTCTGCTGTGCTGGCCAGGCAGCAAAAAGAACCCTTGCCCAAAGATTTTTGTCACTTTCGTCTCCAACGGCTCTTTTCTTCCTTATTTCAGCTATTTGCTGCTGCAGCTGCACCTTGATTTGTAGTTCTGTTAAGCAAATCACAGGGCACTACCTAAACCAATCAGCACACCTCATTAAAATAATTAAATTTTAAAGGAAATATTGCTAATGAAAAAAACTACTAAAAATGCATGGAACAGAACAACTAGCAGGGAGAAGGAAAAATTTTGGCGTGATCTCAGGGCATGCCTTTCTAAGTTGATGCTTTAAAGGCAGAAGTCTCGTTGGCTTCTTAGACTCTAAAAATTTAACTTTTAAAAGAATGCTTTGGGTTTGTGACAAGGTCTGCCTCACTGCATTGTTACAGAGTGAAAAGGGAGGGTTTCTTACTTCATATGGTTCCCTTGCCTTGGATTAGCTCTCCTTCGATTCACATGTACATAGCCTGTGCTCCAATACCAGTACCTAAAACAAGACCGAGGTCCAAGGCCCCCTTTCTGGGCAGCTGGAGAAAGCAAAGTGCCTCTTACATTACCCTGCTTAAAAGGTTAGCAGTTCTCAGGCCAAACATGTGAGCCTCATGGCTGATCTAACCCAGGAGCCAAGATCAAATCCTAGTGGAAGAGAGACTACTTCTATGACATTCTGAGACAGCTTTGAATTTGTGTTAGAAGTTCCTGTTACTGAACCTGCCACAATTTTCCCAAAGCTGGCAGGAAACATCCACTATGTCCTGTACCAAGTAAATGGGATGGTGAAGCCACTGAGATAACTCAGATGAAAGGACGTGCCAGATCAGCAGAAAATAATTAAATATCCAGTCTGATGCCTGGACAAAGCCTGCAACCACCCCACACGTTTCTTAAGCAGAAGCCAGATACTTCCCAACAAGATGTTATAGAGGGTGGCACTGAGTGACCTGCCACTATAAAAGAGATGCTGCTTCAGAGGTGGATGCTCTGCATTGCCCAGCAACATGTAATGCTTGGGTGTTTCAAAAACAGGTGCTGGGAACTACATTTCTAAATCTGTATTAAACCTTTAAATATAGCCACATCAAGTCAGGAAAATAAATTTTTTTTTTCTTTTGTTTAGAACAAGCTACAGATTTTGGACATTATGGCTGCATATCAGAGCATACCATCTACCTTTTCCTCCAAAAGCACAGGTACCATAGGTTGTCCAGGAAATGTGCCAGAACCGGAGCAGCTCACCAGCTCATATTGTCCCCTTGACTGACTGCAGCCCATTTTGTACTAAGCCAGGATTCGTTAGATCACTGTAACAAACAGGCAAGCCTCCCTGACACTGCTGTGAAAATCCAATATCCACCAATTTACCAGGAACGTTAACATATCTCTTAGGAAAGAGGAGAGAAAGAAAACCTGCTGTAGCCAGGATCTGAACAGGGCACCAAAGTCCCTTTGTTCTCCACAGCTCAAGCAGCTTTTCACAGCCACTATGATGTGGCTTCATGTAGCTGCAGCACTGGGACTGGCTGACTGGCGTCAGCATGACAGCCTCCTGCTCCACTTGCTCAGATGTAAACATCAAAAAGAATTTTGAATGTGGAGTAAGTAACCAACCTCTTCCACTCTGGTGCAAGCAGAGTGGTATTTCAGAAGAACTACATAACATTATGCTTCAATGGAGCCACTGGGCACAGGAAACCTCCCAGATGCAAGAGGTGCCCCATGTGGTGATAAAGCTCATAGGACAAACCCATTTGGGAAGAGCCCTCAACCTCTTCAATGGAGATGGTTTAGGACAGGAGAGCCCAAGGCCCGCAAAAGGACAGACTAACTTCTGTTCTTCCACATGAGCCCTGGAGCCACAATCAGCTGTAACATATGCAGGGGCTTGCAACAGGACAGCACCCTCCAGCAGGATGGGGCAGCCCTGAACCCTGATCCCAGCAGTGCTTCCGAGCTGTCCCCACACAGCGCAGCCTGCTCTCACCCAACTTCTGGAGACCATTTTCCTCCGCCACCAGGTCACTTGTCCACCACAGCAGCTTCTGCAGTGTGGCTCACCATACAGCAGCATCAGACCTGTGTGGAGCTAGGGTGCCCACAGCGGTACAGACTATGGCCCCAGAAATGCCTATTGCGAAATATCATTTCACAAATACACCCATGTCTCTTCATAATGCAAAGGAGCCAGACCACAGAATAACAGCAAAAAGCAACGAACTGCAGTGCCAACCTATCTTCACAGTTAACAGCTATTCCCATTCTACCTTCAAAGGGCCAGGGCTACCTGCTGCTTTCAAGACATGTTGGGCACAAACAGAGCTGTAGGAGCTCAGACCAATATTTGTGATCAACTCTTGTCTACAGCTGTGACCAAAAGCTAGCACCAAGGACTAGTACGAGACCTCTCCTGCAGCCCTCATTGCTGGCAGCTCCTCATGTGCCATGCAGCTTAATGACATAAAGCCTGGAGAAAGGCTTTGTTTCAAACGCCAGTTTCACTGAATGCTGCCTGCTCTGAACAGACAACAAAAACTTCTAAATAATCCTCTCTCCACATACATGCACACATGATTTTACACAGCCCCTTTAGCACCCTCCCACTGTTTCTATTTGTGTATTCATTTAAGAATGGCAATTAAAAAGTATTTGAGATTACCACAGAACATACCCTGTTTGAATCTTTTGCAAATTTTAGGTTTTACGATAGCATTAAAAAGCATAAATTCATACGCAATTTTAAATGTCTAAAATTCAAACTCCAAGAAGTACTGATGCGTGCAATAATCTTTGTTGATGACAAAACAAAAATAATTGTATTTCTGTAACAAATAACCCTGCATGTCCCACCTTTTTACCTGTTCTATTCTTAGCAGATAGAATGCTCATATGCAGAGTTTAACACACTTTTAACATACAAATATGGCTAAAAAAGAGGTGCTACTTTTGCTAACTATAATGAAGTTATACTTGACAAGAAGGTAATAAAACCTGAGTTGAGATTCTCTTATAGAATCATAGAATAGTTAGGGTTGGAAAGGAACTTAAGATCATCTAGTTCCAACCCCCCTGTCATGGGCAGGGACACCTCACACTAAACCAGGTCACCCAAGGCTTCGTCCAACCTGGCCTTGAAAACTGCCAGGGATGGAGCATTCACAACCGCCCTTGGCAACCCATTCCAGTGCCTCACCACCCTAAGAGGAAAGAATTTCCTCCTTATATCCAATCTAAACTTTCCCTGTTTAAGTTTTAACCCATTATCCCTTGTCCTGTCACTACAGTAGCAATGCACGTGGTATAAGGGAAGAACAACCACCACATCCAGCTGCAGCTCCCAGTCCTTATTTATATCACTTTAGTCTAGCCTGCGCAGACTCATTTTAAAAGCATTTTAACTTACCATTTCTGAGGGGTAGAAGGGATGTGGCAGGCAAACTGCTGACTCCATCAGCTCTGTACTAGCTGATAAACACATTCACTTGTATATTTTCAACAATTTCCTCCTACTTATGTACCATTTTAGAAGTACAAAGGGAAAACAGGCAGAATTGAAAAGCTGGCCATTGGGTTTCAGCACCAACACTTCAGCATTCAAAAACTGCTGCAATTTGATCACCTCTAAGCACTTCAGATGCTGTGATTTATAATTATTTTATGTTACTTTAAAAATTTTCCTAAAACCATGAAATACAAGGTTTAAGTGAAAGGCTATATGAGGACAAAAAGCAGATTCCACTGTGCATCAATTTTATGCAAAGCAAATATGGTTGATTACAATTGCCTGCTCTCATTTCACAACCTGCACTAAATAGTGCCATTAAAAGCCTTTTCAGTCATCAAAAAAGAACAAATGTATAGAAGAAATAAGCAAAAAGCACACAGTTTGACAGAGGATATTTAACAGGGCATGTACTGCCTGTTCTGCCAGGAGACACTGCAGAGATAACCCAGCCTTCTACAGTGATGCAGTGGACTGGGCAGCATGCATTTCTTTGAAGGACATGTCAAACCAGGTCAGGTCCCTCCCCCCTTGAGGCACTGATCTCCACGGGTGCACATGGGCAGGCATAGGCAGCCCTCCACTGATAAAGTACCAGGCATGCTCTCTCCAAAACCTCAGGTCTATTGCTCCAGGGACAAACTGCGGATTCATGCAGCAACATCTTTGCCCCTTGGTCCCCGCAGGGATTGATGGCTTTGCCTTCAGCTATGGATGGTTCACCTATGAACCCCGACACTCATGTCCCAGCATTCCCCCTCTCCTCACCCCAGGCCCTTTGGGAAATGGCTGCTCCAGGGACATGCTCTGCTCAGCCAGACTCACTGCAGTCTGAAGGTTTTAACGCGCTCCCAAGGCCAATAAAGATGTGTTGAAATTTCACTGGAAGGGGTTTTAACAGCCAGTAAACAAATACTTCCCTGCTGTGTTTCTAACAGAGACAGCAGCCCCGTACAGTGAGATCCAGAACACGTTCAGGGAGGTTAAAAAAAAAAACAAAAAAAAAAACCCAAGCATGACAGCTTTACGTAAGTGAAAGGCAACATGCAAGAGATACAGCAAACTATGGGCATTATTTTACCAGTCTAGGGCTCTAAGTAGGCAATTATATGCTTAAATGTTAAGATTCCCTAAGATGACTTAGCAGCCTCTATAAAATAATTTGAAATATCTGTTTTACAAGAAGACTGCCTGGTTAGAAGTTGCAGAATAGAAGGAACAGAAGCACAAAAACATGGCTTTACAGAAAGCAACAATACTGAGAATATGCAAGTAGTAGTATAGGAGAGATCTGCTTTTCCCCAAATGAAAGCAAGTTCAATATCATAATTAAAATTACATTTCTAGATTTAATTGTAATGCCTGAAAAATGCCCGTTACAATGAAAAAAAGGGAAAAAGGGGGGGGGGGGGAGAAAGGCTAAGTAGTGCTTTCCATGACTAAATGGATTAACTCTTTAGTACAACACAATTACTACTCTTCACAGTTTCAGTGAACACCTAAATAAACATCCAAAGCTTTTTTTATGCAAAGAAAAGATCCATTCTGAGGAATAACTCAAATGCTAAAAGCTTGACATTTAGTGCAAAAAGTAAAGAAAAGCTATAGAGGGAAATGGAAGAAAGAAAAGGACATTTTAGGAAGGTTTGTGAGGTGACATCTGCAGACAAACGGGTATCTTTGTTGAAGCCACACTGTCCACGCGTCTGTTTTATTTCTGGATGTCTTTCTCCATGTAATTTTTTTTCTGGTGTGGGGAGCTTAGCCTCAGCCCATCCAACCCTTCAGAGCGAGGGAAAGACCTGGCTGAGCTGTGTACAGTGTGGAGGAGTATGAGTCATTGTACCAGTCCATGCAACGCTAGTGCTTGCTGCAGAGGCAGGGAGCTGACACATGAATCCACTCCAGGCATCCAGCAACCCCCATGAGCAAGCCCCTGGACAAAGACTGCGCTTGGGGAATGAACGGTGGGGAATGCAGAGTGGGGAATGAATGGTGAAGAATGAACAGCGGGTCTTAGTGCGCCACAGCAGCAAGTCTGGCTGGAGCCCAGACCGCCAGCAAGCCCCACACTGCAGGGGAAGGGAGGCACACAGGCACCCCTCTCCCTTTACTGTCAATGCTGATGTTCAGTGTCACACTCTGTAACGTAGAGATGATTCTGACTTTGATTTTTGCATGGTGGGTATCCACATTTCTAGACGGTTACATAGTGCTTTTGATAGACACATTATGTAGTGCTGTTTTTCACCAGTCTAGGGCTCTAAGTAGACAATTATATGCTTAAATGTTAAGATCCCCTAAGCTGGCTTAGCAGCCTCTATAAAGTAGTTTGAAGCATCTGTTTTATAACAAGATTTTCTGCTTAGAATTTGAAGAATAAAAGGAACAGAAGCACAAAAATGTGGTTTTACAGAAAGCAACAATTCTGAGAATATGTAAATAATAACATAGTTTGCTTTTCCCCCAAATAGTATATTTCTTTTCCCCAAAATGAAAGCAAGATCAATATCATTATTAAAATTAAATTTCTAAATTTAACTGTAATGACTGAAAAATGCCCATTACACTAAATAAAGAAAGAAAAAAGAAAAAAAAACCAAAACCAACAAAAACAAACCAGCAAAAGCTCACAAACTGTAAACCATTCTGGAAAGAACAGGAAAAGTTATCCCCAGCTTCCAAATTTCCCTCCTTTCTGGTACTTCACAAAATGGACTTCTGAGTTGAACAGACAAGGGCTGCTCTGCTTCTCCATGCGAAGGGCAGCAACTGGCCCTTGCCATAGGCAAAGCTCATACGGTCAATATGACCTGGTTCATAATAAGCTACTAAGGATTCTGAAACTGTGTTTTATATTTAACAAGACACACCTCGTCATCTACACAGAAATTCTTCTCTCTCATCCCCCTCTCAAAATTAGCCTGCATTTCAGCAGACCAGCAGCATTTCCATGGTTGTCCCATGTAGACTTAAATGAAGAAAAAGTAGTACTGTGTCTCAAAATGGCAGCCTCTGAAGGTGTGACGCCTGATTAACTGTTGTGAAAATACAGAAATGACAGAATGTGAATACAAGTCATATTCCTACATTACCACTGTATTTCTAACAATGTAGTAACCAGCTCACACACAAATAAGATTCAGCCCAGCACACAGGGTCCTCAGGTAAAGGCATGTTACCAAAAGGCTGTGTGTTACACTGAACTTAGCACATTTTCTTAATCCCCTCCTATCTAACACATTTATAAAAATTTCTAACAACGAAACAACTACTGGAAGACTTCGAAAGGTTTTCCTTTCCCCGAAGAAGGTGGTTCCTACTCAACACAACAACCACAGAGGAAGCATCACCATGTGTGCTGCAATTACTGACAGTGACTGCAACTTGTCATGAAGTAAACATAACCAGCATTTTTATTAAGGACAAGGAATACCTGGGAAGACCACTTGGCTGTGTTAACAGTCTCTGACAATGCTCAGGACAGGAGGGCAGGAAGAAAAGTGCACAGCTCCCTGTGCCCAGCCCAAAACAATGGAGATGGGGTGCCCTAAAATCAAATCTACTGGAAAGTGCCTTTTTATTTTTTTTATATTTTTTTTCCCCCACAACGAAAAGGGAGATGAAGTTCTGAATCCTAGGTAATACGAAACCTTGTCTTTGTGTGGTATTTTAAGGATTAAAAAGCTAATTTGAGCAAGCACAACAGCATAAAGAATGCCCAGAATTATTTTACACTGAGAAAGGATACCTTGACTTGGGCCATTACTTTCATTTTCATTAAAAAGTGTGCTGTCTACAGCACCTGCCACAGTACCCTTTGATTTCACTGTCCTTTCTGAAATTTCTGTTCTTTCACTTTACTTGTACTTCTAGACTGTAAATGTGAAGTTACCTACTCCCCAACCATTCAGTTTAGAGCTTCATATACTGCAAAATGGTAAAAGAATTTTATTCCTGTTTAAGTGAAATACTGTCTTTTCCCTAGCTAATGGGGTACTATCTAAGCCACTTTTTAAAACACATCCTCAAGCACAGCAGCTTGCTGACTTGAAGAGACAAATGCCCTCCATATCTAACACAAATCTCCCCCAAAGGAGGACTACCTTATCCTTGAAAGTAAGATGCTGAATTCATCAGGTCTGTATTTTATGCTGCTTACAGAGATTTCTTTAATTCCATTAATGTCAATAAAAGAAACAAAAGTTCTGTAGGTAAGAATGTGTGGCTTGTTTTCTTATAGTAGGGCACCTTTACATTAAAGGCAAGTAGTAGGTTCTGCCAATTGTACTTAACATGTTCATAAAACCATACAGATTAAAGGATGATGTTATAAATCCTATTACAGTATATAATCTCTAAATTACATTCAAGTGGATAAAAATACACATAGCTTGTTAATGAACTTTATATTTTCATAACACCATCTATACTGCATAGAAGAATTCTTTGGATAAAGGCTGTGAGTTACTTTGGATAAAAAGTTTATGAAAATCCGTTTCTCATAGCTATTACGTGCAGCTTATTCAGTTTGTCCTGGGAATCCATCTTCCTGAAAACATCAGCTGCAGAAACAAGCAATTTTGTTGCCCCCATCTTCTTTACCTTCTTTGGGTTTTCACATCACACCTTGCATGGAGGCAGGAAGTGGAAAGGAGGTGGCTGTTCAGCTCGGCTCAAAGGCTTAGACCTCCCTGGCAATCCAAACCCTGGCAGGCCAGGTCTGGCACAATGCCTGTGGGTACCACTATCACCGACCTGACTGGTGGTCCCCATCATGCTGCCCGCAGCCTTCCCCTTGGAAAATTAACTTTCTCTTCCTGCTGGGACATCAGGGGGCAGCAAGGGTGCAAGCTGTGCAAAGCACTATTGTGTGGAAAGGAAAAAAAGTATCTTTATTTGTTCTGGTGGCTCAGAATGGAAGAAGCTAGAGTTTCAGAAACAACTTCTTTGCAAGAGGTGAATGAGTTTTCCTGATGCCCTATAAATAACATGGAAACTAACTTAAATATGTAAAACCACGAAGCCCCACCAGTGTCTCCTGCACAGGTTTTTAAAGCAGCAGGTAGTAAAGCTGCAACTTTCTGACCAACAGCAGAAGTAACATAATTTCAGACGAAGAACTGTATTTAGGAAAACTCAGGAAGTTTGAGAACAGTTTCACACCAATTGAGCAAATAAACCTTAAGCAGTAAAAATCAACAATGCTAATAGAGTGTACACAGGAGACAGCATGCTGCTTTATGAACAAGGAGTCATAAAATCCTAGTAACATCATTTTCACTAGTAAAATTGTTAGAAAAAGTAAAATTACTTTCAAATGAATGTTAACAATGCAATCACTTTTCTAATTGTCAAAATGTGCTAGCATCAGTAAAAGTAGACGTGTGTAAGAAAAACTCCAAATCCCCTTGCCAGATTCAAACTGCAAAATGCTAAAAGAGTATGAACAACAAACTACAGCTATGTGTTATTACAGTATAGTCCTTCTTACCTTCGATGCTCAGATAAGCATGTTCAACTAAAGAAACTAATTACATAAACATTTACTGTAATACTACTAATGTAGACTTAAAAAATGGTATCATAAAAACAAATCAATGGAGAAAATACTTTACCAGTGCCATTTTAACAAGGCCTCCCATGACTCAGTTATGCAACCACAAATTTTGTTACCTTGTTCACCTCACCCTCCATACTGTAATTCAGTTTATAAAATAAATGCATGCCTGTCATCCTAACTTTGAGAACAGTATTTGAAGGATCTGGCATCCTTGAGCCTGCAGCAAGACAATCTGAATGTGGGAGTTAACAAATTAATCTCAAATTTCTGAACTCTACAAAACTGAAGCTTCTGAATTTTTCTCCAAGAGGCCACAGAACTCAGCATTTCCCAACAGAAAGTGAAATTCTGCTGCAGCCAGACATCTGTCATGTTTTGTCTCCTGGCAGATGCCTCTCAGTCTCAATCCTCCCCACATCGGAGACGTCATG
The DNA here is from genome assembly GCF_034315485.1 of Pezoporus occidentalis. Taxonomy (NCBI): domain Eukaryota; kingdom Metazoa; phylum Chordata; class Aves; order Psittaciformes; family Psittacidae; genus Pezoporus; species Pezoporus occidentalis. Next base: position 266,347 of record NW_026915105.1, on the reverse strand, counting down.
GGCTCACAGTGAATGGCCCTTGCAGTGACACACAGAGCTAGCCACTGGGACATGAGAGACCGCAGGTGTCCCATCTTCCAGGAAGCAGAAGGAGGCATTCCCAAGCTGGAAACCAAGTGCCTGAGCTTTGGGAATAGCAAGATAAGGCAGTGCAGCAAGCAATGAACAGCCCACCCTGCCTGCCTGCAAGATCAATGAGGCTTGAAGCAGAGGGCATGGGCACTGCTGCAGAGATCAGACCGGACTGCCGACCAGGCTTTTGAAGGCAGTGAAGTCAGAGGTTCAGCTCCCATTCCTACCTGGTACCAACTCTTGCAGTCTCTCTGCAGGAGGGATGGCCAGTTTACAGTCCCCAGGAACTCTGTGTCACCTAGGCTTTGAAGGCATCATCTGCCTGCCTATTCTTGGGCTCAGTGTAACACTGCAAAACCATCCCCCCCTGGCAGGCTTAATCTGATCCTCTGGCTGAAATCAAAGAGGGAATGAGAAAAGGTCTGGGAAGGAAATGTAGGTGAGAGAAAGGGATGCCAGCAGGAATATGAGTCTGGGATTTTGTTAAGAGGTTCAGTATGGAGCCAAATCAGGTACAAGGCAGAGCCACATGGGCAGCTCCCTTACCTTGCCCTAGGCATTCATCAGAATGAAAATACTAATATTCCATGGTCTGACTTCCAACCCAACAGCTGCAGAAGTCAGTTGTGTGACTGACAGATAAGCGGATCTACATTTGGCTCTGTTTATTTGGTGCCACTTACTTCAGCATTTTAACCTTCAGGTTGCATTTTATGGCTCTGTGACTGGTCAAATAACTGTTCATCCCACATATGTTTTGTTTATCAGCTACCCTAACAACATTCTAGCGTGGGACCAGCAATATTTTTGCTGGTCTGATCTGCTTTTTTTCTCTTTTGTAATTAAGTCTTACTGGCAGCTTTATGCAACATGTAGTTAGATTCTAAGTCCTCGAGAAAATCAAAAGCAAGGACATCTACAGAGCATCCTCTCTTCCATGCACTATGAACAGGCTAAAGCTTTCAGTTAAAAAGGGTGGTAAAATGATGTTCTTCCAGTCATCATTAGAGAGGGATGGCATCTCTTAGTTACCCACAAACAGCTCAAGTTGACATTGCATGGCTACTTCTGCAGAAATGTCCCATTGCCTTCCATCACTGGTATGTGGCTCAAAGCCCTGGGTGAAGTCTTGTCTCAGGTAAACTTGTCTCTCGTTAGGTTATAAAAGCACAGTAAATCCAAAGGAAACTGATGAACACATCTCTGGAGCTCCTTAACACTGATGCCTGACCCACATGTCCACTGAGCAGGACAGACACTCGCTAGGGAAGAGGACTTGGTCCTCTGCCGACCCCCACACTGGAAGCCCAGTGCGCTTCACAGACCAGCTGTGGCAGAGGTGGTCTGGTCGGCTGCTGGGTGAAGCTGCAGTAACAGAATCTGCACTGGAAGCACAACCTGTTGCTGCCCAGCCACAGCTGTGACACAGGTAGGGAGGGCTGTGATGCGAGTGGCAGACCCAAGGATAGCAGTTCCAGCTCTGCTGCACAGAGCTGACACATGGGTGGTTCACTCTGTACTTTTGTGTAATCTTAACACAGCTGTGCTATGACAGCCAGTTTTTCACCCCTTCTTCCAAAAAAAGGACTGTGAGACAGCAGGGAGGCCTGAAGAAAACCAGCATAGCCATTATCTTCTTCACTGTCTTCAGCTGGGCTTTGCTTGCTTCCCAAAGCTGTATATTTTTCATGGAAGCATGAGGCCATCCTCAAGGTTCTTTACATTTCTCTGAGGCTTCTTCATGGCAACAGTGGGAATCATCCAGTTTCAACCCTCTGCCATGGGCAGGGACACCTTCCACTAGAACAGGTTGCTCCAAGCCCCATCCAATCTGGCCTTTAACACTGCCAGGAATGGGGCAGCCACAGCTTCTTTGGGCAAACCGTGCTAATGCCTCCCCACCCTCATAGTGAAATTATTTGTCCTAATATCCAATCTCAATCTCCCCTCTGTCAGGTTAAAGCCACTCCCCCTTGTCCTGTCCCTACAGGCCCTTGTAAAAGGCCATCTCCAGATTTCTTGTAGGCCCCCTTTAGGTACTTTTTAGTACCCCTTTAGGTAGTGCAAGACTGTTCTGACACAGTACAGCGGCTGGCAGGTGCCTGGAGGGCACTGTGACCACCAGCACCCACTGAGTTTTCCATGTGACCTGTGGGCACCCTGCAACCAAGGGGCAGCAGGACCTGCCATGACACTTGTGCCATGCGCCTCAGCAATCACAACACTGTTGGTGATGAGGACTTCCAACACGGTTCAAGCAGAAGAATAAGCAAGGAGTAAGATTCCCCCAAAAGATAGTTTCACTGGTTTTTAGGTATGTTAACTGAAAATGGAAGCAAACACATTTCAAAAAATTATAACTGAACCACAAACACTAACTGAAGGACTAATTATGGATTGTATGAGGCTGCCTGAAGTTTTAACATCACCAATAAAATAAAAACACTATTACAAAAAAAAATATAGCAAAGCAGCAAACTCTGTAATTTTTTTCAGTGTTAAGCATACAAAGTACAACATAGATGTATTTGTTTAACTCTGACTTTATGACTTATGCAAAGCATCGCCTATTATTCCAGTGCAAGTCTCCTTAAACAAACTTTTCTAAGACATTGTGAAAATGGAGGTTGTGGATTAGCAAGCAGTGAAAGATGAGGTCATCTAGGCCTATTGAAACTGTGTTTTGAGACCTAACAGACCAACAATAGTGGAACTTCAATAAATCCTCTGAAGTACACCCCCTTGTTTTCCACACAGCCTGGATTAGTCCTGAGCTTCAAGATCTGAAAATACAATAAGCCTTTCACTCATATATAATAAAGAGAATTAGACTATGCTGAAAAAAAAAAAACAAAAAACAAAAAACAAAAAACCTAATGGTTTATTTACATGCCCAGCACATAGAATTCTTCTGTATTTACAATATAGCTGGCAAAACAAATGGTAATGTAAAAAATAAAAAAAAAGTGCTTTGGGTTTGTTTTTTTTTCCCCAAGCTGTTTGGATGTGGTTTGCCACTTTCACAGTGGTGTCAAATAAGAGGCATTCATGTCTGGAACTGACAAATGCATAGGCCTCTACTACTATCAAGACTGTATCTTAACAAACCTAATTTTTATGAGAACACATTAGTCTAAGAATAAACAAATTCACATGTGCAATCAGGTCCACCAAAAATTCCTGAACTAATGCAGGAGACGGTGAACAACAAGGGCTGCTCTCCCAATCAGAGATTTCTTTTAGCAGAAAGTGAGGTGTGTCTCGAGGCATATCCCGCAAGTGGGGAAGGAAGAATTTTGCTACAGATCTCAGTGACAGCAACGTCAAGCTTGTAACAGATCGTGATTTTTACAGAAATGCATATTTGACATTTCAAAGCCACTGGAAAAGAATCAAACTTGAATTTTCCAAGGTGCTCTGGCAACAGGAATAAAAGAAAAATAACTCCACAGGTAAGTTATTATATAAGTTACTATATTATATGTAACTTCTAAGTATGTTAAGTTATTATACTATTATACTATATACGACACTCAGTTTGTGCCATTGAAAAGGACAAGGGGTTCCACTAAGCACAAGAAAACATGATGGTAGGGCATTTTGCACCACACACAGACCTTTATATTACAATCTTAGCACTTGATTCCTTTGCATTGTTGTCATAACTTTATGCTCTGGGAACAATGTAACGGGGTCTTGAAAGGCTGGGAATACCCAGGCTTGCTAAGAATAAGTGGGGAAAAAAAACCTGCATTAGTGTTTTCTATGCCAGCTGCCCTTACCAATGAACAAAAAAGAGGAGGGAACACAGAGAAAAGAGTAGATCACCACTGTATTTATTTCTTGTTGCAATAAATAGCCCACTACAGGCTTTATGGCAAACTTACTGGTTTTAAATCACACCATGGCAAAGTGGCTGAAAACCAGGGGCCAGGAGCACCATCCCATGGATACCACCTAGATGTAACAGGACGGCCCTGTGTACTGTTTGGTTTTAGTTAGACAAGACAAAAATGGTACAGTATTTTCCTCAGCTACCTTACTATGAAATTAATTTAAATACATCTTGATTATGCACAGAAAAAAAGTATTTTTTTCAGGGTTTTAGGACAGAAGCAAGATTAAATACCCGTAGATCTTCCATAATATACCATTTCTGCATTAAAAAAAAAAAAACAAACAAAAACAACCACACATACCCCACAAACCCAAACCTGAAGAAAATGTCTTTTCACCAGTAAAACCAAAACAGTGTACATGGGCTTTGCAACTCTGGGCTTTGTTACAGGTTGAGAAATGGGCCTGGGCTCACAGAGAAATCAGTCTCACAAACCAGCACTATTTCAGCTTTTGCAATTCTCCATATTGGCCCACGTACCACCTTGGGGGCGGTATTTGCATGCAGCTCTCTTTTGCTGAGAGAGAACAGGCACTGGCTAAGGAACAATCACCCCAAGCCCAAAGGCAGCTGCACAGCAGCACCATTCTGACCCCCATTTTCAGTCCGGCAGACCTATCACATACATGGGGACCCAGATCTGCTCCTACCCTTCATAGCTGCAGCATTCACATTCCAGCATCTCTCCTGGAGGGTGAGGGCAGTGCTGGCATGGTGTATGGCGGCAGGGTGCCCCACTACCAGGGGGCTCGCCAAAGAGCAGGCGCAGAGGGCTGGGCAGAGCTGTGGCCAGTGACTGTTACAGGCTGGAGGTGGCTGGGACTAACATAGCCAGCACCTGGAAAATCTGTGTGGAAATGGACGCCTTTCCAGCTGGAAAGAACTTCCTTTGTTTTGCTTGGCAGCATAAATAAGCATCACTTCATGAGAAACAGCCACAGGATTGCCCTTCTGTTTGTTGGACACCCACCTCCCGCTATGTCCCACTGGGCTCATGCCAAGCTTCAGCCTCCCTTTGGTGAGATTACAATAAAAACTGGAAGTCAAAAATCTTGGAAACGTGTTCTCTTCTGCAAAGCACTTATTACTTAAGAGGTAAATTCCTCTTCTGTATGCCAAGAAGGAAAACCTTTTTCTATGTTGCTGGCAAAACTGTCAATCATCTTGATGAGCAGCAAATAAATTAATGCCCAATGATGGGATTCTATATTATCCTTAAAAAAGAAATCTATCACATAAACATCAACAGGTAAATGTTTATACCCGACAGCCATCAATTTCAGCTATCCATGCAAAGAGACAGGTGAGCTGGACTGGTAAACCTCGAAATTAAAGAGGTATTAATCATCTGCTCCCAGCCAGTATAAACAGATGTTATTTTTAAACAGGCAAAATCACCTCTTCCTCTGAATTTTATTTGCAACAGATAATGTTCTGTTACATTTTTAATCAAGCAGATGAAGTTACATTTAAATTGAAAATCTGCTGCACTCAACTAATCAGGCAAGTAAAATTCTGAGATGACTGAATAGCGGTACAGAGCACACTATTACAGAAGGTAAATTGTGAAATTTACCTGTCACACCACACAGCTTATTGTTCAGCCACCGTGCCTGTAAGTTAGGAGCAAAGAACTATGACAAACAAAAGAAAGGCATGTTAAACATATTTATAAATCCATCATGTTTTAGGAAAACACCATTAACAGTGACAGGAGAAAAAATAAGCTCCACCTCTTTCCTACAAAAACGCCGATAAAAATTTACACAGGTTGCTCCTATCTGCTTCATACTAGTCTAAACTGCATGTCTGGATATGCTGAGATCAAGTCACAGCATGAAAAACCTCTCATACTTTTCTTAAAATAAAAATCAAGGCAAAAGAAAAACAAAAATTCTAAAATATCTTAAGGAAGAAGCAGTGTGATTTTTATGTTAATACATTTCCCAGCTCTCCTACAGATGTGTTGGTAAGCTATCTTTCACCACCCAACTTCTTTGCACCTTAGCTCGCCACTATTAAAAACTGGTATCCATGTCCTTACTTGGCATTGACCATAGAATCCTAGGTGGTTTGGGTTGGAGAGGACTTTAGAGATCACTTATATTCAACCCCCTGTCCTTAGGCATGATACACTTCTTTATGTAAATGCATTTATATACATTTGTTTATGTAAATAAATAAAATGATACACTTATTTATGTAAATGCTGCTGTGATAGAAGCAGCACTCATCTAAATAGATGAAATGAGCTCAGCTACCTACTCTCTATAGAAATGCCCTAAAATACTTTGTTACAAGAAAGTGCCATAAACCAGTAGCTTTTATCTTAATTTTGAAATGAGAGCCATATAGTCTCATGCATGACATTTATAAACTAAGCATAGCTACAATATATTTTTTTTACAGGATGAATAGAAACTGACAGCAGACATCCAGAAGACTCTCAATTACTACAGTTTTAAAGTACCCACAACTTTTACCTGATTGCAGATGTAAACACACAGACACTGAGGAGCAGCACCGAATGCCTGGGTGCTCAAACCCCACACCCTTCTGTAGATAAAACATTGCTACTAAAAACCAAAACAAACCAGACAGTAAATCTAATAATCACGTTAATTTGTCTCTGTGAGTAGCAACAATTACTGTGTGGTTCTGGAGCAAGCACAAGTGGCATAAAGTTTTCAGTGCGCAGCTCTGCAGCACATTTCCACATCCTCAGCCATACTATGCCTGTGCTCCCTAGACTGCAGCTAAATTTTGCTATTCTTTTTAAGAACATGTTATTTTTGAAACCTGAAAGTAACACAGAGACCCTAATTTGCCAGGGTAAGTGCTGACTATATGTGAAAGACCATAGGAAAGTCAGGTTTAAAAGCAGAATACTTGTGAATTTGTTTCATTTCTGTTACCATTAATAAAATGGTAATTAAGAAACATGTCTCCCTTTTTTCTTCTAGGAATTCAGAAAGAGTGTATAAAAATAATACAGTTTACATCTATTAAATAACTGCTCCTAGAACAACAGAAAGTTTAATGGTTAGTTCAGTTTAGAATATAGGAAAGCTAAAGTTGTTTTAAAAAAGAATCAGTATGTTAATTTTACATTGCCATATTTTAAACACTGCAATAGCTTAGGTAGTGCAGCATCTTTAAAACTAAAAACCTTTAATTAAGACCTTTAATTTCAAGTTAGAGTATACAACCATGAATTCTGAAGGTCCCATGGTTAAAGCCTGGTTCACCATGGACCAGGACATGTGGCAACATCACTGCAATTACCTACAGCATTTACACAGAAGAGCTTGCTGCCCTGCTTTGGACAGGGCAAGGTCCCTCTACAACCATCTGCAGGGACATGGCTGGAACTTCTCACAAATGGGACTCAGCCTGTCTCCTCCATGAGGATCACGTTTGCACAGGTGTGCTAGATCAGAACAGCAACATATAGGGGGACTGGCAGAAGAAAGGTGCTGCTGCCTTCACCAATGCTACCAGCTTCGTTTACAAAGTAATGTGTGCACACCTGTGTCAGATGGGAATTTATATCCTCTTTTCCAGTATTTTCCACACTTCACTCTAAAGTCCCAGGATCTCTGTCTCCTGGGGAACTGTCTTATTGTTGTTAGAGGAGAATGTTTTGCAAAGGCTGTGGAGGATGTTCATAATCTCTTGTACAACCTTCTTCAGCAGCAGCTGGAAATCGAAGACTTACTTCCCATGCTGCTGACATTCAGGCAGCAATCTAACATAGGCAAAAGAGCAGAGTATTTAGATTTCCTTTAACTATTGACGAAAGCTGATAAAAATGTGTTTTTTCTTAAGTGAGGAAAGTAATTCTTCACTGACCAGGTGAAAGATTTCTTTCCAGATTTTTAAAAGAACTGTGCTTACGTGTCTTCAAGAGGTATGACAAGATACATCACCCAAGACAGAAATGGTTTGGGAAAGGCAGAAAAATTGTAATACAGTTTCTGATTTCACTAATACCACTCTGTATCAAATATATCAAGCAGTGAAAAGAAAACAAATGTTATCAAGACAGTACTATGGTCTTGATCCTATTAATACAATTTGGCCAGTGTAAAAAAAAGGAAGCATAATAGCTTAATGCTGACTAAGCTGCTGCCCTGGACTGTGGTCCTACGCTGCATGGAAGAGCTTTTGATAGTTAGTGCTAACCAAAACCAGAGCACCTTGCCTTTATCTATTCTATGATCTGTGAGATTTTTCTTTATTTTTTTTTTAGAATATCTTACCTGACCCCCCTAGAAGCTATAGATGAATGCTACATTAGAATTTAAAACAGGCCATCAAAAGACAAGATCCCCCAAAACCCAAGCCTGCCCATCTGGCTGTCACCTTGCTGCCTCATGCAGCACACAAGGACATGCAGTTTCCCATTATATGGCTGACACAGTGGCATCTGGACCTTTGCAGAACTGCAGCAAATACTCTCCTTCTTGAAAATTACCACCCCATGCTCTTTCACTCATACACTGTTCATTACAAACCAAAGTATTCCTTGTTGCAGTGACATGTGCTCCTCTAATAACTCAAAGCCAGCTCTGGGAGTGCCAGCCAGCATGCGTCCACAAGCAAGGCTGAATGCCCTGGCCACCACCTGGTGAAGATTTAAGCTGTGCTTAGCTTTAAATGAGAATAATCCTAAATCTAGAGGACATAAGCATGCATTTGAAGTTAAGCACATATTTGAGTGTTTTGCTGAACACCAAAGCTTTTCTGCATATTTCCGTCTCATTCACTGCACACTGTTCAAATTATTAATTAAATGCCTGGGCAATTTTAACATTGGGTTTTATTGTTCTAAGTACTTCAATTTTTTTCTTTAGAGCTAGCTATTTCTGTGATTTTTCCCAGCATTTAAAAAACACTCTATTATGTTAAAACTGTCTGGCAACTATATAAAGCTATATACTGAGATGGATCATGGAAAAAAAAATCCTTTTCATAACTGCCCTTTCATACACCCAGTCTTTAAACCAGATTTTATGTTGAGCTGATATGCAAGATATAAACACAGTCCAAAACAAAGTAGTGCTTGAATTTTAAATATACACAGTACAGAGGGAATCTTTGATAGCACTGTAGTACTGCATTGAAAGTAAAAAAGCCTGCAATGTCCAAATCTAGATTTTCATCCAATGAATACTGTTCCATCAGCCTTATTCAGGAATTCAAAATTCCTCCATGGTTTGAAACCAGAGTTGTCTGTTCACTGAGTGTCCCTGAGGACTGCACTGCAGCCAGACAGTACCAGGCACTGAGACCCTTGTGGAGCTCAGCTCTTCTGGGTTTGAACTCGCTTCTAGCCCCTGATTTCAAATACCACATTCGAGTTAATCCACCTAGGATCACAGTTTTCACACCACCAAGTTTCCCTTCCCACCCAGGCAGCTTTTAGAACTGAGACTTGGAAAATATCCAAGTCTGAAACAAGGAATACTATGCACTAATGCTTAAAGTTTTTTTCAGAAGTAACTTGCAACAGAATATAGTGATACATTATTTAAAATTAATATAACACATTATTAAAGATGAGCATTTAATGTTATAACTGCACTGCCTAACTTCTAAATATTTGATCCTTCAACCTTATCTATATTAAAAGATTATTTTTGCACAAAATTTCCCCTTTAAAGGAAACAGAATTATTGATAACACCTTCATATATTAGAAAGTTAAAAATTCAGATGCTGTAAGCCAATGCAGTCAATAAAACTAAACATTTCTTTCAAATGATAAGCAATTAATTTATAATCTTTCACACATCTGCAAGTATTGCAATATTGCACTAATTAAATGTTGTATATATTCTAGTTTCTTTTGTATTTAATGTGTCTTAAAATTGGTTTCTTCTCAAACACTGGAAATAGTTTTTAAAAAAATAGTACAGCATTATAGTGACACAAACAGAAAAACTTTGATTAACATCAAAGTTAAACAGAAGCAACTGGCAACAAATTTTATGATTCATTTATTTAAATGAAGTCCTCTGTCTGCACAGTGATTCTTCCTCAACTTAGTATTTGACTGAAAGAGACCACTATGCAGGAGCTGCTCCCATTTCATTTGTATTTCCATGCAGTAAACAAGAATTTTGTCTTTTTCTTAAACTGGGCAGGAATAGGGAAATGGTGTCCAAGCTCAGAAACCCTGCCTGAACTGCAGAAGGCCACAGCAGGGACCAGATCGCAATTGCATCAGTCACAGTTTAGAAAATCTCTTCCTGCTCAAAATGAATTTGATGTGTTTCTGGAGAACCAGGAAGCACACAGCCTGCTCAGGGCTTTTGCATTTACACCTCCTTCTCAGAAATGCAGCACTTTTTCAGAAAACTGTTTTGGATGCCAGCTAAAACCACCCACACCCTCCTGTCCTGTGCTTCTTCTCTATCAGTCTGCTCTACTCAGAACATAAAACCAAGAAGGAGGTATGGTACTTTTGCTCTGGCTGTGACCTGGAAATTATACACATGGAGTAACATTGAGAGCAAGCAGCATGTGTTGCGTAGTACAGGTGCACTTACACCTCTATGCCAACAACTGGTGTAAACCAGTGGGCCACATAAGACTAGCTCATGCTACAGAGCTTTCCTGCCCCCTTTTTTTAAGTAAAGGAAAGCCGTCATGTTGAAGACAGGAAACTTACTGTAATTAAGGCTTCTAAAATCTATTCTTGACTAGCATAATACAGCAGAAAATTGTTTCCTAAGATTCTGGAGGTCAGTTTTGCATAGTATGTGACTGTTTGACTTCACAGTTACAGCTGAGGCTGAAAGAGCATCACTCCATGCAAGCTGTTCAGCAAAACCTGCACACCGTCTGCTGTGCAGGCCTTTCCTAAGCTCCTCTCATCCTTTCCGTCACAGAAAGTGTTTTCTTTCCATAGAGCAGCATAGTACTTTTACTTCCTAAATCCAGCAGTATCTGCTGAGTTTAAGGGGATCCCTGCAATGTAGAACTATATAATAAAAACTTAACTCAGTTCTCTGATTTAATAGTCCATGCCATCATTGGACCCTGCTGTTACCTGAATAAACTATTGTGGTTTTTAATTGTGCATTTTTCACTTATCTATATGGTCACACTTCAAGCATGGTAGCCAGAATTTCAGAAATAATAGCAAATATAAGAGAAAAAAGATACACACTGAAGTTTTTTGCACTAGATTTTCCTCTTGCAGGGGTAACAGAAGCCAAGAGAAGAATTCAAATAAACGTTACAATGAAAACCTGAATCTAACTGCTCCTCAGATTACTTCCTTTTCCATTTCAGTGACAAGTTTGGTTTCAACATTTTTAGTAATGTACTGAAGATTCTAAAGTCAAACTATGCTTTGCGTAAACAGTGTAACTTGGGAAACGCTTAATCCACCAGGCCCTGTATGTGAGCAATAAAGAAATTACACTATTTACACTAATAAAAATGGCGCACTTTATAATCTGTAACTTCCCCCCCACTTCCAAAAGCAGCAGATGATTGCTATCTCTTAGTCTCTAGCTATGGAAACAGTGGCCTATCCTGGCTTTGCTGGATAGCAGCACTCCCAGCCTCAAGAGCAGAGCACCTGCTGCTGCTGGACCACCGGGCCTCTATCCTCAGCTCACTTAAACGACTCATTAAGATTGAGATGGAATGATGGATCAAATGGCAAATGAATTATTACCATGGCTGCATCATAAATGGCGTTTATGATTGCATGAACTCACTATCAGGGATTTATGAAGTGCCAGAAACTTTTGGCCTTTGTAATTTCTGTCACTAAAATTAACCACATAAGACCTACTTACTATGAAAAGCTTTTCAACATTTTAGTACTGTTTTGCTCATTAAAAAAAAAAAAAATAGGACTAGTGCATTTAGCTCTGTATGTTATGTATCTTTGCCAGAATTAAGGAAGCCTTGTTATTAAATAACCAAATTTAACTTTTTAAAGCATCATGTAAGTATCATAACCAGCAGCTTGAGGTATCACTGAAACTCGCTTCAAACTCAAAGAACTCTTGCCCCACAAATTAGAAAGCATACCAAAATACACATGCCAGCTCTGCTAGCCTCCAGTGAGGACTTCCCCATGAGCCATGGCTTGAGGCAGGGCTATGGCATGGTGAGATAAACTTGTGCTCCTGCAGCACTGGTACATGGCCCATGTCTGCTGAAGCTCTGTACCATCACCCTCAAGGTGGTGGCCTGCGCTTAAAACAAAGTCTGTAATTCACTGTAACAGTGACGTCCTTCCCAAGTAAGGCCATGACAGGATTTGAAATGAAACACAGCTGAGGAAGGGCTGCTGTCAGAAAGGGGACAGGAAGAACAAGGGCTGTGCGACCCTTCTCCCAGCAGCCCCTGAGCCACAGTGCCTTTGGTGGCATATCTGCAGAGGTAGAGCACCCACCCCACCTGTGGTCCTCCTTCAGGGCAGGACAGGGGGTGCCCTGCACCACATCGGGTGCTGCCAAGCCCCTGGAGTGCAGAGCTGAGGCTCTGCCAGGTGCTGGCTCTGCCTCCTCCAGGGTGGGATTGCGGGGTGGGCCAAGAGCTGGAGGTGAAAGCTCTTCATCAGATCTGCTGCTTTCTCCTCTCCCCAGATCAAGTGATGCTGACACCTTTTCTTGTGGCTATCTGCCCACTAGCTCATGGTGAAACACAGGTCTTTCTCCTCACTCCTCCTCACCACCCTGCGCAGTACTGCTCCCCAGCCAGCAGCCCACAGTCACTCCCGGAGCTCTGGGTGCCGCATCTCTAGGCTGTGCCCAATATCCTCCGTATGCACTCCTTACACAGTGCACTTCTCCCTCCCTGCCTCCCTCCCTCCACACAGACAGAGACATTGTCCAAATCCTCGGCATTTCCTTTTGTCAGACAGCTCCTCTTCTGACCTTGCCACACCTGGTCTGTTATCCCCATCTTCTATGCTTCTGCTCAGGCAACTTTCCCAGGCCATAACTGTGCACTTTGCATATGTCTCTGTGTTACCAGCTGTGGGTTCTCAGAGGGTGAAGCCTCTCTGCTTTTCTCCCCAGACTTCTAGCAGTTCATTTCTGGCAAGGAACAGGTAGCGTGGGAAGAGGCGGGATGGTTGTGCAAAGGATGAACAAAGCATGCACACATCACACCAGCCATTTTGGAAGATGGTGATGACCCCGCATGCCATGGGGAGGAACAGTGGGCCACCACAGCATGGAGGGCTATGTCAGCAAGGGCTTAGCTCAAGCGGTGCAAAATGTACCCATCATGATCACAGGCAAATTAGAAGTTGCCAGCTTTACCCAACATTCTCACTGTGCTTCTTTATCAGAAGATTTACCATACATGCAGTGCTGGCTGTACTAAAGTCAGGAGTCCAGCAATATTTCTTACAAGAAAGAAACAGAAAGGTGCAAGTGAGAAAGGCTGATGTACCGTCTTAAATAAAGTGATTGCATATACAGAAGAAAGCTAGAGGATAATACTGTGGAAAGTGGTTTCCCAAAAATTAAAAAACGGTGACAGATTTTACTGACATCCATGAAATCCAGATGTGAATACACTGACCTCACCATGCTAACTGCACAGGTTAGGCTGTTCCATGAAGGATAACAAATATTAGCATGTATGCAACCAAAATGCCCCTAAGAATACTCCAAACTCTTATTTAAATGCAGGATTTGCTGACAGAATGCAATATCTCAATCACATTCTTACTTAAAGTTCATCCTGCAAAAAAATGTGAATAAGATAACACATTCTATTTCTCTCTGACTTTACGTAAAGTTTTTCTTCTGGGTAGTGCATGTCTTCTCTCCACAAGTCTTAAATGCCACCACAGTTTCTGTATGAGCCTCCATGCTGCTCCAGTGATGCTCACCACAAATGCACCATGAAGTTTTGCACTGTAGGATTTTAATTACTGAGGCAATATAATCCTCAAATTCCCTTGAATTACAGTCCTGGAACCTTAAAATCCCACCTACCCTGCAGGGATTTCCTACACTGCAGGCTCATCTCCATTTAATAACAAGACATCCCAGCCAAATGCTCTTCCTTTCTAAGATGTGTGAGATTACTGACTTGGATTTCTCCTTTTCCAAACATAAATGAATGCAAGAAACTTTATGTGGTCTAAGCCTCTTGTGTTCAAAATCTGAGCCTGATAACAAAACTTCTTGAGCTGCTGCCTTTGTTTACTTGACCAAATGATGTAATGGCTGGTGGCAGGAAACTCTCCAATTCATAATTTTACAAAGGTATGAAGTTTAGATGTCTTATTTATCCTACTTTTGCTCTTAAGCATGACCCATTAAGCAACCCGCATAAGTAATGCACATTAAAACAAAAAAATCCCAGACTAAATTTGTTAACACTGAAGACCCTCAAGATTCAGTTTCAAGTCATAGCTGCTTGCATCACCCGGTGGCTGGGGAATAGCCTGTCCATTTGGACATGGTCAGACTGTCCGCACAGTGGCACTGACCACATAAGCCCACAGAAGGCCCCTGGCTGCAAGCAGCTAGACATTCATCCTCCAAACCCAATGGGAGGAGACCACCATGAGAAAGAGGCAGCGCAAATGACAACTGCCAGAGACAGGGCTTGACACTGTTATGAATCCTGTGCCTAAGGACAAGTTAGCTGCCACTTATCACCAGGTTGGGCACAAGACTATGCAATCACCCAAGCCAGTATACCTATTTCAGGCCATCATAAAGCATGGTACCCCAGCAGCACATGTTGGTTGACACAGAGGCACTGGAACGCTTCTCTCCTGCTGCATGCCAGCTGCTGGGGGGCTCACCTCTGGTGCTGACTTAAGCATTTGTGTGCACCTGCACTCTGTGCAGACAGCCACCCTAAACCCATATCTCCAAGGAGCACGGCACAGAGACACAAGTAGCTCAGAGGCCAGTGTGGTTCTGGCACATGTACAGACTTCTGCCAGAGCTCATGAATCCTGCAGGGACTGAGCTGTATTTCAGAGGCCGTGGGCTGGCACTTAAGTTTCCAAAACATCTTGTAGCATGTGACCATCTGGCTTTTCTGCTGGTTTGGTTACCTCATCTTTTACCTAATGCAAAATAAATGAGCATCATCACACACGCCTATCTGTGCTCACATAGGTAAGAAAAGGCACCACCTGTGAAAACCTTTAAACTCTCTGAATTGCCATGCTTGCCATTACCAGACAACCCTTGCCTTAGAGCTGCAACAGGATCTTCTCCTTCCCATCTGAGGTTATTCCTTCTGCAGTCAGCCTTCAGACTACCTGATCACAGCTGGCTGGCACAGGGTCTCCAAGGAAGATAAAGAAAAGCCTTGCTTGTGGTGCTGGTTGCAAATGCCTCCGATCTTCTAACTTCATACTTGCTCACTTTAACTGCGTGTTGCATGGGGGATTGAAAGAGGCAGAGTGGCAAAGCAAACCCAACTCAGCTGCTAGCACGCATGGAAGTCCTCAGCCTAAGTTTCTGCCTCCTACCCCAACACCTTCAGCTCTGCTCCCACCTCCCACCTCATTCTCTGTAAGGAGGGTGTAAAAAAAAAAACATAGATAAGGTGAACAGAATTCAGAATTATTTGAAGAATGGTAGCGTTTTGTTGGCTGGGGTTCTCTTTAAATTCTGTACAATAAAGAAATTACCGGCACAGACTAAGATGACAGGCTAGACAGAAACACTACTCAGCAAGCATTGAGAACCAAGCCCAATGCACTGCTAGTGTCAGCATTCAGACATTCAATACCACCTCATAAATTCAGGTAAGTCAGAAGATTCTCTTTCCAAAGACATGGAAAATATCCTGTGCCTGTAAAACAGCATTTAGCAGCTGTTTTTTCTGTCTTCTTCTGTTTGGTGTGATAACTAAGGTATATTTTCAGGCCACTATACAGCTGGTTGGTTTCTAGCCTTCATCATAGTTTTCAAAATGTATGAACAGTTTAAAAATACAACATTGACGGTATTCCAATTTAATAACAATTTGACAGTATCTTTCAAACTATTGTATGTGCCATCAAAAATGTTATCTGTGTAATTCCAAAGATGAGTTCCTTGCTATTGAAATTATGTCAAGGGATTACTTTGGAATCAGGGAAGTATAGGGCAAAAAGGCCAAGAAGGGTAATTTGAATTCTCAAAGATGGCAATGCAGAGTTATGGGCAAGACAACAACAGGCCCTTTTTCTGTACTTTGGATGATACTGTAACTTGCTGGTGGAACCTGGAAGAGGCGCATAAATTATTAATCAGAAAAATAGTGGAAAAAGGAGCACACTAGAGAAACAGTTATATTTCGTCTCTTTTAGGATCAAAAATAAGTGTTCTACATTTAGGATGAGGCAGTAAGACTGACTGCATCCCACTGTGTCTGCCAGCTAGCAATCCTTACACATGTACTGCTGTTCATATGTGGCCAAGCTTTAGCACACGATGAAAGATGCACATCTTATAATAATCAAACAATTCAATCTAAGACACATGTTTAGAGAAAAATAATTAAAACAGGACAGCTGTGCAAAGTACCTGTTGGAAAGCAGTATTCAGGAAAAAAAATGAGCTTTGGTAACTGAAGAGCTTGCTGCTTGGAAGATCTGATAGTGGCAGAGGAGCACCACAAGAAAAGCTGCCATTTGGGCAATGTTCAGTGCAGCGCGCTTGTCCTTCCTGGCCCACAGAATACTTCATCAGTGAAAACCAAGTAAACTAAGCATGCCTGTTATCAACAGTTACTATAAGAGGAAGCACACAAGTTAGACTAGGGGAGATCAGTGACTCAGGTTATCATTTTGCAACTCTTGACACACATGACAAAATTTACCCTGAGCTCTCTTTAACGCAGCCTTGGCTTTTTGTGGGGAAGATGATTAGGGATTAAAGCAATCAGAATCCAGGCAACAAACTGGTTAAAATGCCACCCTTCCAAAATGCATTAAAAAAGCAACAGTAATCTCACTTTAAAAGAAGTCAGAGAGAACAGAATGCTTTGAAAGTGCCCAGGAAATTGCAAACGAGAACATGAACCGTGGCAGGAATTCAGTCCAACAGGACGGCGTGCTTACAAACCCCCTTGTGCCTGAGGAAAGAGAGCCTGCTTTACAGCACTGCCCTTGTTTGCTTGATATCTAAAGCAGATTCTTCTCCATCCCTTAACATGCCCCTGCCCTACAACCTCTCATCTGGCAGGGACACTGGGCCTTTAACATCTGGATTTAGTACATCCTGCTCAAGGCACAGAAATCTTCACGAAAAAGTAAGCTGCTTACAGAACCCAACAAATTTTACTATTCTTTCCTTCCCTCAGCTTGTTTATTTACCTTCAAACACAAGGATAAAGCACTTCAGTATCAAAACGAAGAAAGCAGTTACCTTGATACCACACATTAACACTAAAGTATCTTTCCAAAAGGTAAATCTTGCTACTGCACTAAAAAGGACTGCAAAATTCTCCAATATAGAGTAGATATATCAGAATTCATTTGTCAGCTTTCAAAATACTTGTGCTAATGTGAATTATTCACCAATTCCACCCCCCCCAAAAGGAGAGTCTTGTGTTACAGATAGAAGTCACTACCACCAGTGCTTTTTACAACTTGAAATCAAACAAGGGTTTTTCTGTTTCCTTCCAACTTATTTATAAAGATATATCTTTAAAAAGATCATCATATATTGTAAGGAATTCTCCCTTTCTCTCTCAAAAATAAAAGGGAGTTAAACTGAAGAAATAGCAAATGTTACTTTAAAAGTTGTGCTACAGTAGTTGCCATGCAGTCACATTTTGATTTCTGCAAAGCTTCTGCAAGGTCACTATCTCCTACAGCATAAAAATTGACTTTGAAGGAGCAGCTTTCAATAGACAAGTGTTAAAGGTGAAAAAATCCAAAATGCAGCTATTCCAGCTGTGAATCACCACTCACTGTAGCTGTACTCCCACCCTATAACAACATTTTCTTCATAGACTCATCTCATCTTTCTGCCTCAGAAAACAGGAATGAAATAAATTTGAAAATAATATTTCTCCATTTTTGCTGGATTAAGAAGATTACTTAAATGCAAGAAGCTTATTATTTTGCAAATTCATTTCATCTGTTTTTCTCATGCATTTTAGAAATTGATATTGGGGTCCAGGGCAGAACACAACAGAACTTACTAGTGCTAATATTTTATTAGCAGTCTCTGGCATTAGCAACTTAGCACAACTGTGGGATTTTTTTAATTGTTATTAGCTATTGTACATTTAAATTTCAGAAATAACTGATACGTATCTCTTCACAGACACTCCATCCAAAAAAGTTTTATTTAACAGTTGTGTAATTAGAGATACTATATGTGCATAAATGTAAACAAAATACAGCAATGGGTTTTGTTAAATAAAATTTGTGTGTACAGAGTTGAAATGAATACAGGTAGCATATTTGTTTCTGGAAAGATACAACGAAAGTTTATTTTGAAGCTCTATCTTTATACTACATTTTGCATAAATGTTTCAGAAATTGCTCTGTTAATGATGTGTTCAGGAAAACAAAAACAACAACAAAAAAAACCCACAAGAACAAAACAAACAAAAGAAAAAATCAAAAAGCCCCCCCCCCCCAAAACAAACAACAAAAAAATAAACCCAAACCAAATCAATCTTCAGAAAACTCCATGTTAAAATGTAAATGAGCCAGGACCATGCCTTTCTGGCCGCTGTAAGATGAGCCATTGCCCCCTTTTCACTGATATGTCTTTCAGACCACTCCCCCCTCAGTTCTATGAGGGTAAAATAACCTAAATTAAACACATATTCTTAAATCACTAATTGTTTCACATTTACTTCCCCAGATACCTTGCAACATTCTTTATTCTGTGATGTGCAGTGCCTAAGACGCAATGCATTCTGCGCAAATCACTAAGAGCAATAGCAGTGATTTTGATTACCATCGCATCTCATAAAGTACCTGTGAAAACATTGTACTATATTGCTGTAATTGTTCAACTGCTTACAAAGTATAATAGAAAATAGAGTACTAACTATTTTTACCTCAAAACCCCCTGTATTCCACTGCTCAGAGAAAAAAGCTGAAAAACATGTTTTTTTTTTAATCAAGAGGCGTATGTGGGGTTAGAATCCTTGCACTATGCAGCTGAATATGGAGGTTCAGCACTGTCACTTGTATACTAATTAATTAAACAAGCCATTAGCCAACTGTTTTCAGCCCTGAGCAATGGTAGTATTTATGCTTGGGTCACTTGTCTTAATTTCTTCTCACTGAACTACAGTGACATTGTCATAATTAAATTGTAAAATTTTAAGTGTGGGGGCAGCTGAAGAAATGGTATCTGCTACTGATTTCTTGATGACATTTTGTCTTCCTTCTTCTATCCTTTTTTCTTTTCTTTGATAAGAATCGTTTGAACAGGCTCTGATTTTTTTATTCATTCCATACAGAATTGTGTCCTATACGGCATTTCATTTTATTAATAAACTTCAAAATCACAATAATAGTTAGATTTTGGAAAACAAACTGAAAATAACTTGCTGACTGTCTAAATTCCAATTCAGATCAGAAAAACATTTTTTATTCTTCTGCTCATTCTTGACTTAGCTGACATTAACAACAATTTTCATGTTTTCCTCATTAAGTATACCACTTTTTTAAAACAAAAATGTATTATATTAATAGTTAATATAACTACTGTATTAAACCAGTTATCCATTTCCTCTAGAACAGAAGAGCCACTCAGACCTCAGTCATTTCCCAGTCTGATTTATCCTGGAAGCTCCTCATCAGCCCACCGTGGTCAGTCCTACCAGGAGATGGCAAGAAGCCGATTCCAGTCAGGGTGACCATAAGATTTAACGCTAACACCGGAAGTTAGCAATCCTGTCCTGCCTTTCCTTTTGATTTCAAGTGACACACCCAAAGTTATAGCCAACATAATTATGGAAGAGTGAGATGAATTACAAAAAACATCCCACTTATGACAGTTAACCTTAAAAAAATAAACCCCCATGACTTTACTGCAGCATGCTTCCCCACTGTTCGCAGTGAGAAAGCACAGTTTTTGATACCTGTGCTGTGTTCAAGCTGCTGTGTACAATGGAGTTCTGCACTGGAATACCTACAGTTTCCACAGTGAGGACATTCAGGTTTTTGTTGTGTGATTGCAAGGCATCTGAGCAGCTGTGCTGTCTGGCAAAGGTACTGCCGATATTACAATCCACCTGCGCTGGGAAACTATGGTGTTTCCTTCATGTACTTACATTCTCAGAGAACCTACAGAGAGCTACATCAGAATTAAAAGTTGTTCCTGGAACTGTAACATTTCTGAACTACTGATAATGATTTTTTTTTTTTTGGGTGTATTTTTCATTTATGCCTATTTTAAGTCAGATGTCCTCTGATACAAACTGGAATAGTCACACAGGAACATCAACTGGGAAACAGTTTTACTGATTAAAAAAATCAGATATTTGCCAAGTTGAAAATAAATGAAAGTTTCAATGACGTTATCCTGACTAACCATTATTTTTCCTATGCTTTTTATAACACCAAAGTAAGGCTACAAAAAATCCCTTTTGGGAAGAATTCAGCTCCCAAAGAGCCTGCTTGCTCCTCCAAAGTTCCAGATTTTTAGCCTCACAAAGCAACTCCAGACTAATCAAGTTTTGACATAAAAAGAGGGGGAAGGATGGCTTTGAAGGTGCATTCTCTGTGGTGAGAGGAATGTGGAATACTAAACAAACTGAGTAGGCTTTAAATTAACTAAATATCTTAGACGAAGTGACCTACAGGCTCAACAGCGCAAGTATCACTATCTCATCAATAAAGGCAGTCACTCCAATTTCAAGGCAGCCCTATCTTTCTGTGCATGTGAGCAGCCTCAGGTTCAAGCAACTGTTTTCCACCCTGTGACAAAGTGTTATGTGGCTGGCAGACAGCTGCCAGGCTTCCTCATCTGTGCTTATTTTCCTTTTCAGAGCTAAAAACACAGGCTGAAAAGCAGTTACAGCTGGGTTTTGGTTTCTTTCCATTTTGATGTTATTGTGTTTCTCTGCCTCACCAAGTACCTGGAACATTTTCATATGGTCCTTCTAATTATTTGAGTCTGCTAAAGAATGTATTTCAAAGGTGTATTTGCATACAAGGGGAAGTTCTACCCAGCTTTTGTCCCTCAAAGATTGCACATGTGCACCATAAAAAATTACATCACTGACAAACGTCACTGAAGTGTCATTTGTGTTTAAAAACACACTGTACTTTGGACATGAAGACTAAGACACATAACTGAAGTGCAAACTTCCCACTTTAGACCTCAGGGAAAGAGAGATTACACAAAGCCTGCCAAAAAGGACTTTTGCTATTTTACAGTTTCTTGAAGTTGGTAATTTTACGGCTGTTAAAAAAAAAAAAAATTACAAACGAAAATCACAAATATTTGGGTTCAGACAGGCCCCCAGCTACTGTAAAAGCAGGCGAGGAGACAACATCGGACTGGGTTCCAAAAACGCTTCCCTCCACTCCCCACAAATGTAGTCAAACAGTGAAAACATATGAGAACGAGAGACAAAAGCCATCACGAACCTCTCCGATGAGAAACTAATTGGTGCTAAACACACAACGGCTTACATTTAATCCCGTTAATCACCAGGCACGGAAAAAGCGGGAGAGTCGTCCTTCGCCACAGCCCCGGCCAGCCGGGCTGAGGGGGTGGCCGGGGCTGCCCCTGACACTGACCCCAGCCCTGCGACGGGGCTTGCCCGCCCCGCCCACGGCGAAGCCGCTTCTCCCCGCTGGTGGCCCCGGCTCCCGCCCATCTACCGCTGACCGAGGCTTCCCCCGCGGCGGCCAGGCCCACGAGGAAGAGGGCCGGCCTGGAGGCAGCGCCGGACCGTCCAGCAGTGAGGGGAAAGGCGGGAGGGGAAAGGACGGCGGCGTCCGGCGGTCTCTGAGCGGGCTCCCCTCACAGTCGCCCCTCGGAGCCGCAGCTGAAGAAGCCGGAGCCCGGCGGACCGTGACCCTTACCTCATTACGTCACCCGTTCGCCGGAGAGTTATGAGAAAGGAATCGTTCGCCCGCACAGAGTGCTCGGAAAAAAACATACAAAACCGTGGGAGAAGGCCCCAGTCCCGAGTTTGGGGCTTCACTTTGACAAACGAGTGTAGCACTGGATCATTTTAAATACCTAGGTTTGCTCTCTGGATAGCTGTAACTTTCCAAAACTTTTTTTTCCTTTTTTTTTTTTTTTTTTTTAAGAAGGGTATAGCAAAAATTACATTACATAAAAGCGTACAAACTAAACCCACTACTGCGTGAAAAGCAAAAGTAGCACGGACATACCTCAGAAAAACACTTCAGGGAACAAACTGCTTTCATCACTGCCCCAGAGAAACCCCATGGAACCACGCACAGGACTAAGCCCTCCACACCACAAGTGCCTCTGCTCTGACTGCTTTCCTAAACTACTAACAGATTTCCTAAATGGATCCTCTTTTTAAATTTTATGCCAAAACAGATCTGTAGCCGTTAAAAAGTTGGATGAGACAGTCCCTCCAACACATGCCCACTCCATCTTAGCTGCACCAGCAGCAAAAGCATGGTTAAATGACACAGAAATTGTATACACCCTGAAGAGCATGTCTCGGGGAACAGTTCTGTTTCATGCTGAGCCCATCACACAGACTTCAGCCATCCCAGCAGCAGGTGAAGGCTAGAAACACTGCTGCCTCTCGTATTTTGGAATGTCAGAAATCCCTATTCAAAGTTGTCCACTTCCTTCACTTTAGTTTTCTTTGTGACACTGCGTGCCAGAAATCCTGCCTGAGCACAGTGCAAGTGGAAAAGCTGAACCCTCACATACGCATCTGTAAACAGATATATAAACACATACAGACATGGCATGCATATGCACATCCTTACATGTGTTTACAAGCCGTCCTGAACAGGGAGGGAGTCATCACAGATTGGCAGCTGGATGCCCCCACAGCTCCTGGGGGAGAGGGAAGTCCCCAGACCTCTGCAGCTAAAGTTTTAAACCTACAAGGTGCAGTTACCGGCTCAGTGCTTACCTTCCAAGCAGTGTCTAGACCGGGAAGTGCGTACAACATGAACGCAATTCCTATCACCACAGAGGTTTTGTTGCCTCCACTTAGAAGGGCAGAGAAAACTCTGGTGTTTCACCATGCATAGAGAGTTTCAAAAGGAGACTGAAGAAAGCATCTGGCAGCCTCCCCATATTCTTCCCCCCCCCCCCCTTTGGTTGTTGGGTTTTTTAAGGAGTTGATGGAGGAAGATTTTTCCACTACTGAGGGTGCCTGGCTCAAACCTTGCTGCTTCTGGCACTTCAGGACTCTGAGGAAGACAAGCACACCACAACAGCCTGTGCCAACACAATGCAACAACGAAGTACAGATAAATCAACACACTTTGAGTAAAGAATTGCTTTGTGACTGTCACCAAAATCTTCTAGATCCAATAGGCCTCAGTGTGAGTACATTCCCCTCACCTACACTTAAGAAGTAGTCAAATGAAAGAAAAACAACCACCATGTATTGCTCCTGACACTGTACAAAGACATCAAAGGAACCCACAGAATTAGTACCAAACTGGTGACAAAATATGTCTTGGCAGCTAGTTCTGTGCATATGGTTTTCTGCAGAGTGGGTGATGCTTCGTAGAGTAAGCTGTACATCACTACATCCACCAGAAGTCTGGCTGAGTAGATACAGTTTTTTATTTTCTGATTTTCTCTCTAACAGTGCCATTATCTCCCAAGACATACGCAAGATACTTGGCACTGTCACATACAATGTAAAATCAATGACATTAGCAAGAGTATTAGAGGAAAAGCAGACAAACATCACCACCACCACCATCACAGAAAGCAGGCAGAGACTGAACCTGCCAAATGGGAATCCCTTCCTGGTGCTAAAAACTTTCACATAGAAAGAAAGTTTAAAGCTGAGTTCTGTAACTGCAAAAATTGCCACATTAATGAGAAACATCACCATTCTCCAGAAGCCCTCAGTGGAGGTTTTGTGGGATGCACTGTTCTGACAACCACCTGAGAGGTCCTTGGTCCTTGCCTCTCTGACCTTCCAAGGGCAATGGACTTCACTGGCTCACCAGCACCACTCCAGCACAGAAAGCTTCTTGGGAGAGCCTGGGTGTTGTAAGCATCCAGCAATCAGACAGGTTCTGGTGACAAAACCCTCCCTAATCCAGAGTCTCTCCAGATATTTGAGAGTTGTTTTGATTTACACATGGAGGTTGGAAACTCTCTCAGCACTAGGAGGGAACAGCACAATTGATAAATTAAGTGAAAGCAAGGGCAGGATTCAGTCAGCCTAGGACACCTGGACAGTAGCTGAAGGACCAGTGAACAACTCCAGGTCCACATTGACACCACGATCTTCTTGCCTGTGTATGCCACAATTCTCACCTGGCAAGCCTCTGAAGGAGGGTCGCTACATGTGAAATGAAATCTCACAAGGTGCACAATACTTTGATAAGGAAGAGCTCTGGAAATACCAGTTATATACACTAGCAGAGTACAAAGGCAACCGTTACAATCATCCCAGGACTCGTTAGCTTGTGTTATATATACTGTGTGTGTACATCTGCATATGCACAGACACTACAAAGTCCAAGGATCTATTTTTGTGTCTCCTCCAGATTAGAAAATTACCACTGAATACCAGCTGTCACAAGATTAATGGTCACTGTGGTGGTATCACACTATACATTTTCCATGCTTTCAAGTGAGAAACCTACACATTACCTAATGTGCTGCATGTGTCCCCATTCTGACAACTCAGCAGTTCAACCCACTTGCAGCTCAAACCTTCACAGCAAATCCCATCCATACCAGAAGGAAACAGAGTGAGCTCTCTATAGAGGAACAGACAAATTTGTCATTTTTTCGTGAGAAGGATAGTGCATACATACTCTACATTGCTCTGAATGTCAATTTTGCCCTCAGCTTTGAAGCACAAAACCACTTTTCCTAGGTGCTCCTATGAACAGGAAGGCACACAATACAGCATTAACAAGCCATCTAATTCCTCCTGTAAGTCCTCCTCTAGGTTCTAAAATCCACTAATAAAACCTTTTTCCTCTGTGTTTATTCATGCACTTATCTGCATGATTTATGTTCCTTTGTAGCCGAACCCAAACTTTACTTTTTCCCTTTTCAAACCCTTAAGTCATTTGTTTTCAGTATATTTTCTGTTGTGTTTTTTAATTACTTAAAAATCTTGAACTTCTCCTTCAGAAGAGTTAAATTAGTTTCCCACCAGTGTTCAAAAATTCAACTGCAATATGAGTTTTTCCCCACCTGTAAGAAACCCGAAGAAATAGGGACAAGGAAGAAAGATCAAACTGGTGGCAGAAGTGGAGGAGGAAAAAAAAAGTTCCCTTATAACAATCAACAGAATAGCAAAAAAAAAAAAAAAAAAAAGTTAAAAAGTCACCCAGAATATATGACCATGTAAGCATGGGCACTCTTGCAGAAAACCTAGTCAGCAATCCAAAGCCATAGGAAATTTAAATTAGAGCTAAGGTACACAATAGCAGAGAAATCTGTGCAGATAAAGGACCTGCTCAGGTTGCAGGTATACTTAGTCTAGATCTCTTCAGATTTGCAAAGGAACTTTATTAGTTTTATTAATTTTTTTCTTAAATAATTAAGAGATTCAAGAGTATCCACACTACATGGTAAAGAAGATTAAGGTTTTTTTGTTAACGAAAATATCCATACGCATATGCTGTATCTTCCGAATAGGAGGTGGACTTCCACTGCTTATTACCACCCCAGGGTGCATTCTGCTATAGTAACTCATGCACAAAATGCTCCTGCTACATTTAAGGAACGTTAAGGCTCTAGCAGACACAAGCAAGAACCCCCTGAACTGCAGTAAAAGCCCAAGTGTTTAGCCAGGGCAGTTCTGAGGACCACATGCTGATAAAGGGTTTCAGCAAACACACAGACTTTGCACTTGGTGACATCAACCTCCGCTTTATGTGCAGCCAGCCTGACCAGGCACCACTCTGTTGGTTCATCCTTCTGAGTGGGCACAAGCAGGCAACCCCTAGCCCCACATGCCTGGCACTGCTCGAGAGGAGGGATGGGACCAGGAGACATGGGCAGGGCCCCAGCATGGGTACGGGCACAGCCTGGGCAGGAGCACTGAGGGCCATGGGCTTGCACCCTCTTCCAGAAGCCCCCCAGTCTCTAGGCTTTGGAGCAGGTGACAGCACGGTTCCATGTGTGTGGCTTACTAGCCTGCATGAACACAATTCCCGGTACTGACTATTTCCAAACACACATTAATTTTACACCAAGACATCTTTTCTGCCAGCCAACCCCTCCAGCTGCTCAGCACCTCATGCTCTGCCTCCCCAAGGAGATGCTGTGCTCCAGGAAGCACAGCAGCTTTGCTGGGGACAAGCAGACCCCTTGAAAGGGGATGCACAGCCACCAATGGTGTGACATGGCTGCAGCAGCAACGTGAACTGTCATAGTGGTCTCCCCCCCTCAAGAAGAGGCAGGTGCAAGAGGAGAAGCTGCCATCTGTATGCGGCAGCGTGCAGACATGAACAGCCAAGACATAAAACCTGGCTTTGCGGGGGAGGTATTTGTTACACAGGAAATTCTGCATGAACTACACTAATAAGTCTTGCTGCTTTAAAGAAATGCACCACATACCATTAGGTATTAATAATAAAAAATATTTTAATTGCTGAACTGATTTTCACCAAGAAGTTTGGTTTTGGTTTTGTTTTACTTTTACTTTTAAAACAGCTTTTGCTGAAACTGAATTCAGCAATTCCACAACCTACGCATCCAAAAAGCATGTGGAAGTATGGCTCTTTAAATAGTTCTTCTGTGGCCTAACACAATGAAAAATGTCTTTTAAACATTTTCATAGACAAATTAACTTGGTACTACAAATATCAAGATTCTAGCACAAAAACATACGATCTTGTGCAAAGGTTGTGTTCAAAACTAGCTGTCAAGGGAAAAAATAAAGAAGTGTGACTAAGTTTTTGTCATTTTAGAAATAATGCTTTTCACTGTTTAAAAATACACAAAGGGATTTCAGTAACACAGAACACAGAGAGAAAAAGAAATACAGATGTGGTCAGATTTTTTAAGTTTCTGTGGTACCACACATAGATAAGAAAAGAGTAAGTCACGCATCTAGAATAAGCCATTTAAAACACTGATACTTAACAAAGGGTATTTCCTTTTTGAGCATGGCTGACACAGATAAAACAACAAGCTGAATTTATCAGACTATTATTTCCATTTTGACTCTATAAGCTGTAGTTACTGCTGCTGAACAGAAAACTCCTTTCTACACTTTTTTTAGGGAAAAGACAAAATCAAAATGCTTTCAAATTTTCTTTTTTTTTTATTTTAGGCATTTTTTTAAATGTTTTCATCACTAAATATTTGAATTATTTTCTTCAGTTCTTTTTCATTTGCAGGTGTATTTTTGTTATGGTTTCTTTAACTAAATGAGAAACTTGATTACTAAGGCTGTAAGTCAGTATATGAAAAGACCTCTAAACTTGGAAAACAAGATGGAAATCGGTGCCAAAATGGAAGGTTGAAAAAACTGCTTTGGAAATGCTAGCTTGCACTTTGTTTATGTCCACTATTTCTTTTTGTACAGGGCAGTTTTACAAGACACTAAGAGCAGAATCATAGAATCAAAGAATGGTTTGGGTTGGAAAAGACCTTAAGATCATCTAGTTCCAACCCCTTGTGATGGGCCTAAAATCCTGTGCTTCAAGTCAAATGATTTATCCCTCGATGCTGGCTTCCTTCCATTACTACTGTCCACACAGGAGATTAAAAATACTTGTATTTTACCAGCTTCAGTAAGTCAGGCTGATAGCAAACACAACAATTACTTCATCTATTCAGATAGCTAGAAGATCATGTGATAAACATTTAAAAATACCTCCCAAGACCCCTAAAGCCCCAGCTGAGCTTTGCACTTTCTGCTCACAGTCTACTGCTCTTTGTCTGCATTCGGTCACCACCACAGGCAAAACTACACCAAGAACAGTTTCTATGCAGTTAAAAAAAAATTCTTACATCAGAGCACAGCATCATCCTTGGTAAAGAGCCTCTCTGTGCCCCAGGCTGGAGTGAACACCCGCTGAGCAGGCACTGCACCTGAGCAGAAGCTAAGTTGGTCCCTGGTTTGGCGGCTGCTGCTGCAGAGGGCAGGACCCCTGGGACACCCGCACTGCAGCTGTGCCCAGCAGCACTCATGGGAACTGTTCAAACGGCCGCATGTCTGAACACGTCATGAAACCACAGCCAGAGCTGTGAAAGAGGCCATGGCAGGGCTTCTGATGAGGCTCAGTCTCCGGAGCAAGTACCACAAAGAGCATCTGAACCCAACACTTTACTAGGGCACACCAATACCCAGTGACAGTTACTTTTAAGGGCAACTTCTGCTGCCAGAAATAATGTCTCTAGTGATGCTGTTGGAAAAGCCTCACTTCTGTGTTAGTAAGGTAAAAGTCAGAGCAGAGATGAAAACCACCATCCTCTCTCTGGGGCCCCAGCAGAGTACATACGTGCTGTTTCATAGAAACTTTGGATTCAAAACCAAACATACACACCACACTCCACAAACCTTTCAAATCAAGAGTGTGACCACCTTACCCTGTTGTCTCTGAGGGAAGTACTAGGTGGGCAGAGGATGGAACAGGAAGATGAATTGGTTTTTGTACCCCTTAGGGGCAAGGCATTAATGCTGCAGCTTTGAAAGCTGTCTTTCCCAAAGTCACAAGATAAGAAAAAAACAGATACTAGAATTGCAGCTATATGTGGGTGAGCAAATATGTTAAAATGAAGCTTTTAATGAAGAAATGGATGAAAGACTTTCAATGACAAGAGATTAACATTCTTATCATATATACTCTTACTGGAAAATAGAGAAGAGTGGAGGGAAGAGAGAAGAATCCTCCTTGAAGGATCTGGAAATGCTCCGACATTAAAAATGAATTCACTACATTTAGTACACAGTACAGTTTGTAATGATTCTGTTTACACACCTTCTTCTGTACTCTAAATGTTTAAAAAAATCAGGTAAATCATACCAAAGACCTAGATCTGTTAAATTACCCATTTCTGAAATACAATCTGAAGCAGGTAGGAAGGACTTTTTTGCAAAATAACAAGCAGCAGCAGCAGCATGCATTTTTCCAAATGCCACGTAAGGAAACCCACCGATGGCCAGGTGGGGCAAGTAACACACACAGGGATGTGGTCGCCATTTTTCAGATTAGCCAGCACATCTGTAAGTCAAGTGCCTGCTTCACTTCCAAGCCATGCACAGTCTCACACAGAAAAACAAAGTCAGAATAAGGAGGGACACAGTCGCTACAGACACATAAAGTGCTTTCCCTGATATCCTGCTATGTGAAACAAGAAAGCCAGTGCTATTTTCATACCCCAATTAATGAAAGGCTGCCAACCAACTCTATGTGCTGAGAAACCAGTAGATGCATGATGAAAAACTGCATTTTACAGAAATATGGGCACAAGTATGGTATTGCTTAATGTGGTGTTACAGAAGCAGAAATGAGAAGTGTAAGGCATCCAAAGCCACTTGAAAAGAGGGCAGAAAAGGGAGGAAAGGTTTTCAACTGTGTATTGAACAGCAGGGTTTGTGGACCAGCCATAACTTTCAAGATGCCAACTGGAGGCAGAAAGGTACAGGTGATTCTTGGTTTACCATCAGGAACTAGACCTCATTTCCCAAGGCAAAGGGACATCTCTTCCTGTCACATATGGTGGTGACTGAAGCTTTCTGGCTGTATGGGGAGAGGATTCTCTGAGCGTTGGAAGCACTAAGAAAGCATTATTTGTTTATACAGAATATTAAAAATTATAAGTCTGCTAGAGAAGAGCAGGACAGGCAAGTAAGATGCAGAAGAGTTAACAGAATAAGGGGATACACTTAATTCCTTTCCTTGAGGAGTTATTTCTGACTCCAGTGGAACCTCAGCATCTCTATTTCAGGGCCTCAGACATGAAAACTCAGTGAAGACTCATCCAAAGACTGACACAAACAGCTACTCTTAGCATCAGAGAATTGTTTACGTTTCAGTTCCCTTTTTAATGTGTAGCATACTGGACACTAAGCACACCATGACACTGTTACAGGACGTCTATCCCACTTACATAGTCACTGGCAGTTCTAGGGGAGAAAAGGCTTCACCAGTCGCTACACTTTATGTCCAGCCTTACTGATACTACAAGTCCTAAAATAATAATTTACATACTCTGCAGTCACCTAAATACTTGATCTTGTTCTTCAGAAATCCTGAAAACAGAACTGTGTTTGTCTCAAAATAATTTAAATGAGTTAGCAGAGAATATCTTTGAGAGGATAATTTGCTAACACACATATTTTTAAAGTGCATTTTTTCCTTCAGATTTAATAGGTTTATGTTTCAGCAAAGGAGGCCTTTATAGTCTATAGAACTGGAGATACAACGCTGCATGAGCTTAGTGAACAAATTATGGTTACATTGAAAAGATTTATGGTGTTTGTTCTCTAAAACTATTCTGCTGCTGTTTCAGCTTTTCATTACATACACATATGTACAGCACCAATATATTTTAAGCCTGAGCTTTGCATCCCTATCCCCATACATATGAGAAACAGAGCAGCTGAAACAAACTTTTGCATGCCAGAGTTACCAAGTAACATTTGCTGGAATCTGGAATGTGACAGAGCCTCAGGGGTCTGGCCAAAATCCAGCCCTGCAGTGCCCTCAGGTGATGCCTGCGCCAGAGCCAGCACCAGGGCATAAGGCTTCTGCTCTGCCCACTGCATACAGTCCAAATGGATCGTCACCAGCTTGTTCACAGTCAGAGAAAATGCACCAAGGTGAGGTTTTCTGCTAAGTCTTATATACATAGAAAGGCAAAAGCTAAAGTGAAGAGGAAGATGTGTGTGTACAACAGCACTTGCTGCCTGTGCCTAATGCATGTTCCATACATCCTACATCTCCAGGTACAAGGCTGCTGCTGGCAAAACCACTACAGGTGTGAGGCAAGGTGCAAGAATGGGTTTTGAAAAAGTTCTGATGTAGCTTGAGAATAAAAATCAGAGTAAGACAAGAGCAATTATATTTACTAGCCTCTTATGTGGCTGTCTGACTTCCCATTCCAGCATCTCAAAAAATATCTACATTGCCTACATTTAATTAAATAACTTTAATTCTGAAGAGTGGGACAAGTTTATACAGCACAGGAAAATTCTGTTCATTACCTGCTTTGAATATGGCTTGCTTATTATCAGCATATATGAATATATATATATGAATAAGAAACATTACTACACTTGTTACAAAAACATACTGTAAGTTAGCACAATTCATTTTTTTTTTAAAAGCCTCTCTTGATTAGCACTACCACACCTTCATAGAATATCATGAAGAATGAAGAAATGAATTTTTGTTTTCAAGTTACACCTAGCAAGCATAATTACTCTGATAACTTAATTACAAAATGTTTCCCAAAATGTGTATATGTAATTTTGAAATACGCTTAAAGTTTTAAGCAGTGTTTCTTCTGAGGGTTTTGGGGTAAACTTCAGCATACCATCAGCAATGTTGGTACATAAATCCAAGGAGATACACAGAGTAAACTGAACAAAAGGGACCCAGATCCAAGATATTTGCCTGCCCTGCAGTTATAAGAAAAATAGACACTTCCCAGAAAACATACTAACTGTGCTATGTGGTCACCACACAGCGCCAAACATTTGCTCCCCAAGAAGCATAGTAATTTAAGAAAGACAAGCTAATCAGCTCTAGAAAGGCTTCAAAGAAAAGGGCAGGACATGAAAATACAAAAAAGAAAAATAATGAAATTTAGCTACTTCAAGTTAATTCTTAGAAACTGCATTTGAAGAGATCTATACAGAGCAGAAAATCACATTAATTCCTAATATAATATGGCTGTCTGGGGCTCTGACATGGCAACTGAATGCTCTGCCACTTTTCTGGCATGGCACTGGGAATAGGGAAAGTATTTCTTAGATCTCTGAAGCTTTGGCAAGCACACTGGTATCATTAATCAATATGCAAAGTGGATAGCTGTGCAAAACCAAACAAGAACGACCCTAAGAAAAAATTATTGAACATTTACAGGCAAGAAGCAGGCGTTTTACCAGAAAAAGAGGCAAAGACAATTTCTCAGCTTGCCCCTCTCAAACAGCTTAGTAGCAGCATATGAACAGTAGCACTGTTTAAACAGCCACCCTGATGAAAAACTTCACTAGTGTCAGCCTGCAGGTCAGCGCTGCAGAACTCTCCATTTCCCTGAAACCAAAACCACCTCATTTACGTGCTCACCAAGTAAAACTGTCATATGAAAAATTACGTAATTGAAAAATTCAATTAAAATTTTTACTAAAAATAAAACCAAACAATAAAAATCTTGCCAAGGTCCCCAATGATGTAGCTGACCAGGCTAGTCCTGCTACCACAGCAGCCAATCTTCCAGTAACATTTTCTCTCAGACTGGCAGGGGACGCTGTTTCTGGAAATGATCTTTGTGCTTCGGGGAGACCACTGGGCAAGAAAAATGCATGATTGATCATCTAACAACATTTTTAGTTGCTGGTGACAAGGTATGTGTTACTTAGTATGTTTATTACAAACACGCATCTAAAATCTCATCTGAAAACTGTCTTGCTAACCACCACATTTACTAACTTTCTGCAAGTGGAAGATTAATTTACAGAATACCAAAAGGTTACATCTTAGCAGCTGAGAATTTCTCTGAGAATCCATACAAGAAGTTACAATCAAGTTTAGGTCAACAACCTGAACTGCCAGACCCTGAATGAGCAGTTGCAGAACCCGCTTCAGGAGAGGGACCGGCTCAGAAGGTCTCCCCTCTGTTCTTGCCCTCAGTTCTGGGTTCAGTTGCAACAGCTGTTTTTCTCCTTCCTAGTAGCTGATGCAGTGCTGTGTTTTGGCTTTAGTCTAAGAACAATGCTGGTAACACATGGATGTTTTAGTTTTGCTCAGTAGCACTTACCCTGATCAAGGACTTTTCAGTCTCATGCTCTGACAGTGAGGAGGGGCACAAGAAGCTGGGAGGAAGAAGAGACAGGACACCTCACCCAAACTAGCCAAAGGGGTATTCCATACCACAGCACATCATGCCCAGTATATAAACTGGGTGGTTACCCAGAAGGGACCGATTGCTGCTCTGGTCAGGCTGGGTATTGGTTTATGGGTGCTGAGCAATTGCATTGGGCCTCACTTGTGTTTATTGTTTTTTTTCCCTTTTTAGTTTTATATTCTCTTCCCTTGTTATTTCCCTTAGAATTATTATTAGTAATAGTAGTAGTTCTGTATTATACTTTAGTTACTGAACTGCTCTTATGTCAACCCATGGGGTTTACATTCTTTCAGTTCTCCTCCCCATCCCACCCGGAGGGGGAGGGGAAAAAAAGGGGGTGTGAGTGAACGGCTGCGACAGGCAAGGATGTCTGCGCTGAAGAGAGGCAGAACAGACAGGGGGCAGAAATCTTCCCACACAGAAAGGAATGAGACTGCTTCCTGGATTATGAGCACTGATTACCTTCCTACCCTGCAGCACTTTTCAGCAAACTTTTTATTGTTACACACTTCCTAATCTTTCACACTTCTGATCTTCCTTATGTCTTTAGTCCTCAGACTGTTTGGAAGTTTTTTTCTGCTTTCTTTGTTTACAGTAAGAAACCATTGTATTCCCTCTTTATTTCACTCCCTTTTCCCCCTGCTCCCCTTAACTTCTTACATGCTTTTAGGAATACAAAATATATGGGAAAGTTGGAAAGTTGACAAGAGTCACTCTGATATTACTTCTAAATTTCTACCAGCAAAAATGATGTCTTTCCATATGCGATATGACTGAAATAATGGTATTGAAGTGGTATAAATAAATGGCTATTTCTTTCGTCATAGTTCCATACCCATCATTACACACTTCCATCTGCTTTCTGTTTATCTTTCTTTTCAGACATTGACATTAGTATTGTCGCAGACAAATCCTCATGCATACAGAAAAACAAGGGATTAAATAAAGTACTAACCTTCACTGACAGGACTTGCACAGTCTTCAAGGTTCAACAATATATTTTCATCTCTGTCATCTGCACTTGCTCCCAGAAGCATCCAGCTCTCGACATTATCACTTTCAGATGCCAAACTCTCCTCCTCTGAGCTATCATCTATTACCAGCACTTCTTGGATGGCATGAGCTCCAGCAGAACTAACCGGGTTATGCTTCCCACTAGTGCTTTTCATTTGCCTTGAAATGTCTATGCCTGACCCAGCAGGATACAGGGTATTACATCCAGCAGCTTTGGTGTGATACGGCGTGGAAGATCTTGAATGCATATGTATTTTGCCTTGAGCTACAAAGCTTCTTGACTTCATTGCTTTGCTTTTGTAAACACTGTCTTCATCTGATGTATCAGACAAGACAATGATCTCAGAGTCATCTGAAACTTGAATACAAGGCACAGACTCAGTGATGTTCTTGTTTGCATGCTGTTTCTCAGTTAGAACTGAACTATGACCAGTAACTCCTGAAAAGCCTGAAACTTCAGCTTCCTCATCCATTTCCATCATGCCAGTTTCCTCAAGATTCTGGGAATAATGGACTTGGCTGTAGAGATGAAATTCCACCTCACTGTCAATGCCATCACTGGATGACTCCTCGTGATAAAGTTCATCTTCATACATTTTAATAGCCTCAGCATCTTCATCTCCAACAAACATTCTGGAAAGTGAATAGTCTGTATCCACAAAAATCACAAAGGTTATATCAGAATGGTCACAAATGTATGCCCAAAAACATATTTCAAATGATACCTTTCTGAAATTGCTATACTTAGTCACAGAGTTCTGCATACAGAACATAAAACTGAGCAGATTTAACAGCTACAACAATCAATGCTCAAATTCATAATAGCAAAAGCTACTTAAGGGTGCATATGCTTTAAACTCAATGACTTTGTCTTCTGAAAGTTGCCCTTAACATGCTCTCAGCTTCCAGAGGTCCCCTCCGTCCTGTGTTCAAAACTAAGGTACCTGCATGGACTGGGAGCCAAATGAGTGTCTGAACCAGAATTTTGATTGTTCCACCAACCCACCAACTACTATTAATTCTGGGTACTTCACAACTCCGTAACTTACTTACTTTGTAAGTAAGGTCTTATACACATACCTGAAAGACAGTGAAGGAACAGTCAGCAGTATTTGACAGAAGCAACTTGGAGCCTATCTACCCCTGGGCTGTGGATTCACACGTGTACTTCAGGATTTATTCCTATGATGAGAAGTGCTAGGGCTATGATACAGAAACATCCAGACACACTCTACGTAAGCTCAGGTCTGAACATAGCATAAAGAAAAAAAAAAAGGATAGTAAAGATAGTATGGAAATCTGCAGCCTTCGTACAAACTACCATGTCACGCTGTCCCATCATGACTTAAGAACTGAGTTACAATGCCACGAAAATGCAATTACAATGCTTCTAGAACTGGGGAAAGTATACCTGCAAACAGTGTTTGCCCAGTGCAGCATTAGCTATGACATCTCTGTGCTGCTACCAGTTAAACAATAATTATCTAGAACTTTTAAAGGCCCTGGTGCATCTAGGACTAAAGCCCCAGTTTCCCTGCTCAGGTACGCAGCAAGACCACTTTTTAAACACATGCACTTTAAGAGCTGGCTGATGGGACAAAGTTTACCCTCAGCAAGTTTGCAGATGATGCAAAACTGTGAGGAGCAGCTGATGCACCAGATGGTTGTGCTGCCATTCAGAGGTTCCTCAGAAGGCTAGCGAGGTGAGCAGAGAGGGTCCTCATGGAGGCCAACAAAGGTAAGTGTAAAGTCATATGAACTGCTGCCAGGAGAGCAGGTTTGTAAAAAAAAGACCTGGAGATGGGGCAAGTTAACAGAAGCCAGTACATTTCTGGGACAAAAAGCATCCTGTGCCCTTGAAGAACACTGCAATCAGGATGAGGGAGGTTATCTTGGGTGATACGATTTAACGTAAGGTGTCCCTGCCCACGGCAGGGGGGTTGGAACTAGATGATCTTAAGGTCCTTTCCAACCCTAACAATTCTATGATTCTATGATCTTTCTGCCCTAGTCAGCGTTCGTGAGATCACATCTGAAGTGCTGTGTACAGCTCTGGGCTCTCCAGTGCTAGAAAAGATGGACATACTGGAGTGTGGCAAGGGACTACTAAAATCATCAAGAGACTGGACAATCAGTCATATGAGGCCATGCTGAGCCTGCTGGGACTGTTCAACTGTTCATCCTCCAGAAGAGGAGGCTCAGGAGGATCTTATCAATGTATATAAATACCTGGGGAGGGGGGGTAAATAAGACAGAGCCAGGGCCTTCTGAGCAGTGTCTAGCAACATGATGAAAGGCAACAAAAAAAAAAAAGGAAATTCCATTTACACATAAGAAAAACCCTTTTAACTCTGCTGCACAAGAAGGCTGTGGAGCCTCTGCCCTTGAAGATGTTCAAAACTCAGCTGGATATGGCCTTCAACACTCAGCTCCAGGTCACCTTGCTTTGAGTCAAAGGGGTTGGATGAGACAACTGCTAGAGGTTCCTTCCAACCTCAGCTATTCTGTGACCACAACCAAATGGTGAATATCTCTTAAGAGTTCACTACCTGCTCCCTAGCAAGAAAGGTAATCCAAGGACATTCTAAAGTTACTTTGTCTAATTCACAGGATACCTTATTTCATTTACATAATCATATCATGCATGGAGGAGACAAAAAGAAAGATTTTCTCTGAAAAGTCTATCTTTATTTCTGTATTACAGTTACTCCTAGGGAAGCCAACAAGCTTTTTTAGAAGGAAAGCTATCAGATGGAAGTTCAGTTTTTTAGTTGTGGAAGTAAGTTCCATGGTATTGTTTAAATTCACATACTGATACACAAGTACAAAGATCCAGATTCAGGAACTTTGTATAGAAGTAACTTGTGTGATGATGGTATTTAAAGAACCCAGAAGCTGTTATTGACAGTTTTCTGTGCACACCCTGCAAAAGGCCTTCCCTGGTCTTGATAAATTTGACGTCATTTGTATTTCTGTCATACCAGAAGTCAGACTAAAGAGGAAAACACTTCTCCCAAGAAAATAAACAAAGCAAACCCACATAAAACATGAGCATGCAAGCACGAAAATACAATGCTTACAGACCATCCATATGCTGTACTCTTTTCTGTTTAGGCTTCCAGTAGGTCAGCATACCTCATTCAATCTCACCTGCCCAGCTAAAGAAGCCACTCTGGTAATCACTGGTTTGAGACCATATCTAATGATCATCAGAACACTAGTCATCCACGCACATGCTTAGCTCTGCTATCTCCTAATACACTCAGACTGGTTTCTAAGCTACAAATACAGTCCTAAAAGTGGAGGTTACAGAATCTGTTTTAAAAGCTCTCCTATCCACAGAGCAACTGTAACATGGAAAGTTTTGCACCTGCCAACATAGAATTCAGCAATAACATAGGGATAAAGTGGATATATCTTTATTTGCCAGACTCTTTTCCAGAGTTTTTATTTGTTCTTAGATAAATATAATATCTATTATGCCAAATAAAATATGAAAGAATGAGGTCAGAACCTTATGGTAATAGACACAAAAAAACTATTTTATACTAGTTCTTAGGTTTAGACAGTGTAGATAGGAGGAAAAGGTAAAACACTGGTCAGACGAATGACTGTAGATAGTTTAAAAAAAAACAACAGGACAGAAAAGCATCTGACAGACCAAAGCACCCATATTTAAAAATTTCTCTCAACTTTAGGTGGGATTACTCATTCAAACAGGTCTTGGTCTATTCCCACCCATGGGGTGAGAATAAAAGGAGAGATGGCTCCAATCAAACACATTTACAAAGGAAAAAGAGAGAAAAGAGACCTTTAGTAATGTAGGAATTTAAAGAATCCCCCTGAAGCATTCTGCAGTTTCAGTGATACTCAAAAAGCCAAGGTCATTTAAGCACTCCTTCCTTACCATTCTGTCACCCACTGGATAAAGTTACACAAAGTAGGTACATGACAATGGCTGAAAACGTGCAGCTAAACAAGACTGCTGGATCAGGAGTGCCAAAGAGCCCCGGAGGAGCTGACTCACAGACACTTCACAGCAAAGATAAGAGTAAGAGGAGGCAGCATGGCACTACACTCACTTTGATCTATCCTCTCCAGAAGCTCAGGTCAAACAATGGCTCCTCCTGTCAGGTCCACGTACATCTGGAATGACGAAGGGCTCCTCCTCTTGCTCAGTAGGTATGGCAGGCCACTGGAAACAGGAATAATCAAACCATCAGCATCACAACACAGTCTGTTGAGAGAGTTCCGCTATTCACCAACCTCAGATCTGGGCAACAGCTATTCCCTCCCTCTTCATCACAGAGTGAGAAACACCTTTTTCAGGTGTCTGGCATTAAAGCAGAGAAAAACACTGCCTCTAGGAAAGGACGAGGAGCTTGACAGACAAAGTTTTGCTGTTTTCAGACTGTCAAACTGATACAGTCCCTTACTGTATTCCTGCTGATACTCAGAGAGAGAAAGATGTATGTGACTGTCAGTCTTCAGCAATTTAGATTTCCTTTCACCAGTGAAAGGCTTAGACTATGGGCAATTGCCA
This sequence comes from Pezoporus occidentalis, assembly GCF_034315485.1. Lineage (NCBI taxonomy): Eukaryota > Metazoa > Chordata > Aves > Psittaciformes > Psittacidae > Pezoporus > Pezoporus occidentalis. The sequence goes on along the minus strand of NW_026915105.1, from coordinate 227,668 downwards.
TCTTTGCTACTAGCCAGACTATAGCAAAGACATCCCTCGTATCTGAGTGTTAAAACCACATTAAAAGTAATAGTCCTGAACAGACTAGCCAATCTGATAGGTAATACAGGCTGCTAGGAGCATTACAAACTGATGCATCATAGTTTGGAATTGGCCTGCCTTACTTTCAAACAAGTCCCAGAATTTCAAATCCTAGGTGATGGGAAACCCACATTCCTTCATCAAGAGAAATCTCAATCCTATCTGAACCCAGAGCACAACTTTCCTCAAATGTACCTGACTGTCTCTCTGGTAGGCCATAAGTAAGAACAGTTTAGATAAAAAGCTACTGTTGTTAAAACAAAAGAAAAAAACCACAGCTACCTGAGTTTCTTTTAACCATTTCTGAACAAAACTCCATATGGCTACAGGTGGAAATAGCAGGAGATAATTTTCCCAGGTCATATACAAAGACAGCTTGCAGCACTTCTCATCTAGTCTCTTAAAAGAACAATATCCCACACTTGGATAAAATAACCAAAGTTGGCAAAAGCACAAGGCAATCAGAAGGAAGGTGTGGATGGCAACTTGCAGGCAGGGAGAAAAGCACACAGACAAGTTAATCAGTACAGTAATTTACAAGTTGCATGTGGGCAGCTACATCCTCAACCAAAACCTCAGTGCAGTTTGGGACACTCATATGTAACCCACATACAGAAGGCATACAGTGAGATGCCCAGGCCAGTCTTTCCCATGCCATTCCTGCTTCACAAACTTGTTTCTCCCTTCTCACTCCTCTTTGCTGCTGCTTAACTTCTCTGCTTCTGCTGACGTTATTTTTCAACTCTTAAGATCTGCCAGAGCTTAAAAGAAAAAATCTCAAACAAACAAAGAACGAGTAGCAAAAAAATATTACTTTTTCATCCTTTGCAAATTTGACTTTTCAGACAAGAGTACTATTCCCATCACAAGTCATCAGTGAATTCCAAATATTTCTCATTTTTCTTGCTCTCTGCTTAATCTTTGCAATAATGTAAAATCTAACACTTCATGACATAGGTTACATAGAAAATACAGTAACAAATATATTCTCTCCTGTCTTAGGAGGTAAAAAGACAAACAGAACCCTACCATCAGACTTCATAACGGACAGGAACAACAGTAAAATGGAAAAGAAAGCCTTTTTAAAGGAATTGCCATCAGCTTCCTAAACCCACAAGCATCTACCAGAGCAGAGGTTCACACACCAGAAGAACAGCAGGACATATCAACAGACTTCAGAGCAGTGTGCAGACTAGACCTTTTCTCTTTACATTAACTGCCCAATGCTTCAGACTGTTAGAATACTGCACAGGTTCAACCAACATGAAATTGATAAAGAACTTCAATGTTCAAATGCAGTTAAAAGAAATCTTTCGTGTCAGCTGCTGTAACTGCTTTTGCACTCTTCGTCAGAAGTGGCATACTTCACTTTGTGAGAGACAAGCAATCAAAACTATTAATTGTTATGAAGCACAGCACCAAAATGAAAAATCACATCTTTGTTCTTCTTGTTACCATAGGAACATGCCCAAATGTCAAATCTGAATGCATTAAAAAAAAAAACAACACAACAATGTATGTTCATTATCAAAGGTCAGTGTCAAGAGACAGTTTTTGCCTTCACCTGTGTTGAGTTTCTGTAGGGAACTCAAAGCATACGAGAAAGTAGCAGTTTCCATGTGCCACCCGAGGTCAGATACACAGTCACCAGAAACCTAGAGCTACTCGGGGCACTTATGTGCTCTACCTAGAGCATCACTCTCACAGTGAAACATTTTAACATGTCATGAAGATTCAGGGCAGGCACACCCTCGGTTTTCGCACAGAAAACCCTGACAAGTATGTACAGTAACTATCACCTCAGCTTCAAGTAACCAGAAAAAGGCAAGGAGCACCATAAAGCTAATCTAATGGTGACATTTGCCGCTAGTTAATATTGGCTAAACTTTGTGTCGTGGTTTAAACCCAGCCAGACAGCTCGTTCACTCACTGCCCCCCTTTCCTCCCTCTTTCTCACCCCCCTCCCCCCCCCCCCCACCTTTTCCGCTCCCGGAGGGATGGGGAGGAGAATCGAAACACAACGCTGCACCAAGCTACCAAGAAGGAGAAAAATTGACTGCTACTTCTAAACCCAGGACACTTTGTTACTTGTTTCTTCCAAGGATAACTTGTGTTGTTCTAAACTGACACACAAAACTCATTTTCATGTCAAATTGCTGTCTGCTTGAGAAAATGTTTCTTTTTTGTACTCTCTTTAAATAAAGAGCAAGTAAGTGTAAACGAAAGCAAAACTTCGAAGAAGAGGTTAATGTTTTTCTAGTGACAAGCTATACCTTCAGGAGACCACGGGAAAAAATCTTCTACACCCAAACCCTGGAAAATAACAAAATATTGCAAGTTTATTTCAAGCATTTTGGGACATTTTCTCCCCTTTAGCGATTTTAACGGTAGCTGTGCAAACATCCTCAAGTTAACAAGTTCGCTTTTCCATAGACCAGCACAGAGTTTAGTCTGGTGACCAGGATGCAGCTGTGCCAGCGGAAAACACCGACCCCGAGTACCCGGAACTACGAGCGGGACAAAACGAGGACCCGGCTCACGCCGCTGCCGTTCTTCCCCGAACAGGTCTGAGCGGCACCGTTCTGCTGTCGGGTGCAGGGCCTCCGCCCGCCACCGAGGGCCGGCACACGCTATACCGAAGAGACACGACACTAACGCAGTGGCTCGCACGTATCTTTAATAGCACGGAGGTTCCGGACACCGAGCCGAGCCGAGCAGGCGGGCGGGCACGGCCCTGCACCACGCGGGGAGGCGGAACCAGCGGCGGCACAGGCCGCGGGTAGGCCGCATTGGCGGCGGGACTGGCACCGTGCTGAGAGAGGCGGCGGGAGCGGAGCGGCCCTCACAGGAACGCGGCGCGGGCGGGCTCGGCAGGCGCACGGGCAGCAACACTCCCGGCCGAGCAAGATGGCAGGGGAAAGGTTATGAGGAAGGGGCAGGGAGGGGAGGACGGCGGGGCACCGCGGAGGAGCAGGAACCGGGTCAGGGAGGGGATAGGTGGCAGGGCCGGGGCAGCCCGGGGACCAGGCGGACACTCCCGGCACCGATCACTTACTGCTTGCCGCACCGAGACGCGCCGCGCAGGAACCGGTGGCTCTGCGCTCCGCCCGCCAGTGGCGTACATCCGGCCACGCCCCGGGCAGAGGGGCGGGACCGGGGTCGGCGCCGAGCTGGTAGTACCGTACAGTCTGGGCCAGGCTTACGTGGGCCACCTGTGTGGGAGCTGGTTCGGGCGAACGTGGCCCATCCGCGGCACACCCTGCCTGAGCGGCCGCGCGATACCTGATCCTGCCTGGCTTGTCATGGAGGGAGAGAGAGGAGCGGAGCTGGGTCTGGCTGGGGACAGCATGGCACTGAGGAGGATTCATGGTGAACTGGGTGCGTTACAGCTCCCCGCGTGGTCGGTGGGGTTTCCACTGGTCCCTCCTTTTACTTGAGCTCCGGTCTCTTGTAGGCCTGCGGGGAGCCGCAGCAATGGACAGGAGAGTGAGGGCAAGGGAGGAATCTCAGGGGTGGGAAAAACAAGGGAGCGCGCAGTCTCACTTGCAGTTTCGTGCTAGTAAACAACCCCTGGCCCAGCTGGCTTCATCACCACCATGCTGATGCCACCATCTGTTTCTGCACCCTTATTTCTGTTCCATGCGCATGACCGTGTGGATTACAGGTCACAAGCAGGAATGGGGCCTTTGCACACCTCCATGTGCTTGTATCATGGCAGATGCAGCAGGAGGAGTTGCTGAGGAAGATGTGGTGTCTGCAGGCCAGCCAGGGAAAGGATTTGCACTCAAGCACGACTTCCTGGGGTAAGCAGAAGGCTGGCTCTAATAAATGGTTTTGAATATTATAGAATCAGCCATGTTGGAAAAGACCTTTAAGATCATCAAGTCCAACCATTACCCCAGCACTGCCAAGGCCACCACTGAAAGATGTCATTGAGGGCCACATATACATGTTTTTTGAACACTTCCAGGAACGATGATTCAAACACTTTCCTGGGAAGCCTGTTCCAATGCCTGACCACCCTGTCTGTGAAGAAAGTTTTCCTAGTCTCCAGTCTAAATATACCAGGCACGGCTTGAGTCTGTTTCCTCTTGTCCTATCACTTGTTGCTTGGGAAAAGAGACCAGCCACCTCCTGGCTCCGTCCTCCTTTCAGGTAGTTGTAGAGAGCGACAAGGTTGCCCCTGAGCCTTCTCCAGACTAAACAACACCAGTTCCTCAGTTGTTCCTCATCAGACTTGTGCCCCAGGCCCTTCACCAGCTCCATCGCCCTTCTCTGGATCTGCTCCAGCACCTCAATGTCTCCCTTGTAGTGAAGGGCCCAGAACTGAGCACAGGATTTGAGGTGTGGCCTCACCAGTGCCCAGTACAGGGGGATCATCACTGCCCTGGCCCTGCTGGCCACTCTGGTACTGATACAGGCCAGGATGCTGTTGGCCTTCTTGGCTGCCTGGGCACAAACTGGCTCATGTTCAGTTCTGTCAATCCGCAGCCCAGGTCCTTTTCCATGACCAGCTTTGCAGCTGCTCTTTCCCAAGCCTGGAGTGTTGGATGCAGTTGTTGTGGACCAAGTGTAGGACGCAGCACTTTGCCTTGTTAAACCTTGTAATACTGGCCACAGCCCATCAATCCAGCTTGTCCAGATCCCTCTGCAGAGCATTCCTATCCTCCAGCAGATAGTTTCATAAAAAATATCCTGTAGTTTGAATTTCTGCACAGGACTCCTTTACCTGCTGCTATGATGGTGGCAGTGGAAAGGTTCTTCTGTGCAGCTTACTGCACAAGATGAATAAAAATGGATGTAAATAAAAACTTCTAAGGGTACTAAAGTCAACATCTGAGGTAAAATTTTTTTCTGTGTAAAAGCAGACATCTTGTTTCAGGAGCAAAATCCAGATGGTTGCTAGAAATTCTCAGTAATGCCCTAGTACTCATGTGGAGTCTATTCATAAGTTTAACATGTTTTCTTTTTATTGTGTTTTGATTTCTTGTTCCAATACAATGACTAGGAAAAATGAGCAGTTTTCACATAAACAGCAACTAATTGTTTAATGCACCATGGATTTCCAATAGCTGTTTTTTCCCTTTTTCTCTTGAAAGCAAACCTCTATAGAGAAGTGGAAATGTAGTGTTTAGATACTATGTCATGATGATGATAGGTAATTTGGTAAAAATAATTCTATGGAAATCTTCTTGGGTTTAGCAAGAACTGTTCTTGTTATTCACTTTATCAAATCATAGAATCATAGAATAGTTAAGGTTGAAACGGACATCAGAGGTGATCAGTTCCAACCTCCCTGCCATGGCCAGGGACACCTTCCACTAGACCAGGTTGCTCCAAGCCCTCTCCAGCCTGGCCTTGAACACTGCTGGCTTGAACACTGAACATCCCCGCCAGGGATGGGTCAGCCACAGCTTCTCTGGTCAACCTGTGCCAGGGCCTCATCACCCTCACAGTGAAGAAATACTGCCTAAAATCTCATCTCAATCTCTCCTCTGTCAGGTTAAAACCATTCCTCCTTATGCAGTCACTATAGCCCTTGTAATAGCCCTTGTAAAAGCCAGCACTATGTACCCTTGTAAAAGGCTGTCTCCAGATTTCTTGTAGGCCCCCTTCAGGTACTGGAAGTCTCTTAAAAGGTCTTGATGCAGTGCTGGAGAGGACTGTGTTTTGCTCAGTGGCCCAGCTGCAGTTGCCACTGGCCCTAGCCTGGTTCATGCTGTGTGGAGCAGAGCTCGCTGACAGGCATCTCTTCTGTGATTAGGAATGCAGTGACAGCAAAGGCCTTGGAAGATACAGGCATTGGTTGGCCGTGGAGACCCCAGAGACCAGGAATGATAGTGCACCCGTGGTCACTTGCCAGTCTTTGGAAAAGCACAAACTCAAAAGCTGGAAAGCCTGCTCTGGCTTTGTGGGAAGGAGCAACAGCTAAGCAGGGGAAGAAATATGTCAAGCGGCCACAGGTCCCATGGAGGCATCCCTCTGCCTGTCAGCACCCTGCAGCAGCCACTGCCCACAGCCTGTGCATGGACATGGTCTCGGGCTACTGTGAAGCAGAAGATGCCCAGCTTGGCTCTAGGCTTGCATCCAGGAGTGGCCTGCTCACTTCTGCTGCTGCAGCCAGACCTGGCAAGCGCCATCCCTGCTGCCTCCTGCACTCACAAGACTGTGAAGGGCTGCCTGCCTTGAACACAGTGGTTCCGCACCAGCTACAAGCATAAGGGTGATGTTAATGAGTATATGCTGCTAATGAACATCAGTCATGTTCTGAAGTTCAAACTAGCCTGATTTTTTGTTCTGAATGCCCTCATCACAGTGATCTCCAATTCCCTCATACACACACCCATATGTGCATCCAGTTGCAGCGCTGCTCCTCTTGCTTGTGCAAAAGCCATCTGACCTCACATAGCAGCAGGTGGCTGCTTCTTCCTGACCCTTAGTGGAAACCCCAGCATGCTCTGAGGGTGCATTGTCACTACTCTGTAACACCAGGTGCCCAAGTCTTCTGTTCTGCTTGCTGCCCAGCACAGCCTTAGGTTTGGTAGTGATTGCCCTTGCTGGTATGCAACACACAGGAGGGGTGCACCTGCAGGACAAAGCTCCTCTAGCCAGCTCCATGACCTCCATACAAAGGTGTGTACACAGCATAGAAAGCCCCTTACTTGGGAAAAGTTGTCCCATTTAATGTTGTCAAACAAGCTCCTGTATGAGCCTGCATAGCATGCTTCTGTTCTCATGAGCATAACAAGCCTGATGGGCTACAGCAGCTAGTAACAGGGAGTCTTGCAGGGCACCAGAGAAGTGGGAGAGGCGAGCAGGAACAAGCAAGTGGATACAGGAAGCCATGGGAGACACAAGACAGACAATCTGCTGCAGAAACAGTTGTGTGCCTGGTAACCCTGCAGCTGTGGAGCACCTCCTGCATCCTGCCCTGGGACCTGTGCCTGCACAGCTCCCTTGAGGCCAGCAGCACTGCTGACCCTGCACGAACGGTACATGGGCGCATGTACATGTTGGCTACAGAAGTGCCTCTCGAAGGGCAAAATGATCTGATTCTCTGATCTTCTAGGCTTTGATCTTGTAGGTCAAGAAAGAAGTGAACAAAAAACGATGCACAAGTATGAAGGTTTTGCCTTCTAGCACAGAGCAAGCATACTCTGGCAAGAGTCAAACACAGCTGTGACACTTAATACTTGCAACAGGTACTTTGATCTAATCGTGGTACCATTCAAAACAAAAAATGTTTTTACTGTCTCTGGATATCACAAAACTTTCTCAAGTGTATCATATAATTAATTGTTGTAGAACACATGCAGTTAGTATGATTAAAGGATGAACTAGAATTGAAAAATGTTACACAACTGTTAGGGCTCTGAGGATTGTATTGACCTGGAGCTCTGTCTGACCACAGTTCTGTTCAGCAGGCCTGGTCCTGACCTCTACCTGCAGGCTGCCATCCAGTCCCAGCCTTGGCTTGACACAGTTCCCATGGATATGCCTGGGACTGGGCTGCCCCCATGACCCCCACTTATCCTGCTCCTGGCTGGGGTGGTGGGGTGAACACTGGCCACCAGGCCTGCCCTGCCAGCCTCTGCTGGGACACCAAATTAAATGGTGTAAAATACAAGTTTGAAGGAAGACCTCAGTACCTTTCCTCACAGTATTTCCAGAAAAGAAAATTCCGTATTTCTGGAATAAGCAGCAGAAAGATTCAAGGATTTGGGTTTAGCACTGACTACAGCAGTATTTTATGCTTGCAAGAGCTCATTCTTGCCAAATTTGACCTTGAAAGGAAGTTTCCTTTTGGTGGTGTCATTGTGGAAAGTCAGGAACGGCTTATGATGCATCCTACTCACAGTCACCTGTACCCACAGACTGCTTTCCTGCAGCACACTGGGGCCACCGCTGCCCTGGGACACAGGGGGAGCTGATAGCCACCTCCTCAGCCCACCAGTGACCAGTTCTCCACCTTACTGTTAGTTCATGAGCCCAGTCTGGGCCATATGTATATATATGGGACTACCTTGTAATGGATGCTTGAAGGTAGGTCTTCATATGGTCTGTGTTGCTCTGGTTTGCATCAGTGTAGATGGGTGCAAACAAACCAGTGTAACTTCTTCCACCAAATGCATGTCAAGCACATTCACTATTAGCCTTACCCAGAAAGAACTGGTGTCCTCTGCAGCTTCTCTAGTTCAGCCAGTTCAGGGTGCAGATGAGGTCGTCAGGGGCCAGAATGTCTTCCGCTAGGCCTGACTTGAAAGCAGTCACCACTTTAGGAGAGCACCAAAGCATAGTGGTTGAGGTATAGCACTGAGTTTCTGAATGTGGTAGGAAATGGCATAGGAAAAGCAGGGCCACATGTTTGCCATCATCTTGTCTCTCTTAGAAGAAACTGCCCTGTCAGAGCTTTTAGTTCATATTGTTCAAGTGCATTCATCCTAGGTGGGGAAGTGACATGGTTTTTATTTAGTTGTGGTACAGGGTACTTTGCTGCTGCAGAGAAGCAGACTAGAGTTTCCAGCATTCAGAACAATGGCGCTTTTGTGACACCTTTTGTGTGATCCTCAGGCACTGGTGTTTTCACACTTGCAATCTCTCTCTGGAGAAAGTTCTCCCTCCACAGCTTGTGGCTTTCCAAGCTGTTCAAGGTGGAAAGAGGCTTCTGTCTGCTGCCCAGAACTGGGTTCTAAGGCTGCAGAGATTAGTAGGGTTGAAAACAACCCTTTCTCCTTCCCACCCAACACCATCTGCTGCAGCTGACTGCTCAAGGCATCTCTTGCAAAGGCATTGCAACACAGCCCAGGCTGTCCAGGTTGTGCCTGCAGCACAGGATGGGCGTCCTCCACAGTGAGCCCCAGCCAGCAGATTACCCTGCAGGAAGGGGGGTGATGGTGTTTTGGCTGCCACAGTGCCATCTTCCTGCTGTGATTTGCCCAGAGCCCCCCAGAAGTCAACATCTGTGCAGGGAAAGGAGCATCCATTCTCCCATGACCACAGTACTGCCCTGCACCCCTGCCGTGCCCTTCACCTCCTCACCTGCTTGCACTTTGGGAGCAGCCAAATGGCTGCACAAGCCCAGCAAGAAGAGACAGGCATGCCAGAGTCTGTGAGGAAATCTGTGTGGGTTTCAGAGAGGGAGGTTTTGCAGCATCTGCCGCTGCTTGGGGATGGTCTGGGTCCCCTTGGGTCTTCCAGATTGCAGGAGTTCAATGGAGACCATCGTTCTTCCACCATAACCTTGTTGTACCTACAGAAGAAAAGGGATGAAAGGAGATTTTCCGTCTATCTAAACTTTCAATTTACAGTCCCAATGCCAGTAGGTGGCACCCAAGAATGTGCAGCATTGTTTGTAGCCTTTGTGGACGCCTTGCAGCTTGCTCACCAGGGAGGTCTTCAGCTGCCACTTTCCTCGGAACTCCGGGGCAGACTCTGACGCGAATGGGCAGCTCTCCAAAAGGACCCTGGGCAAGAGAAACCTAGATTTTCCTTCTCTTCTTTTCATAGTGTGTTTCTGAGTGCCGTTTGAAACAGCATGTAGGAATTCAGAATTAGTCTTAGCAGCGTTACTTGGCAATAAGGTGTCCATCTCAGGATGCTGGTTTCTGTTGCTTGTAACTTTGCTAGGTGGCCTCCTAGAACTGCTGTTTCACCTGGCATTCCTTTGAGAATTTACAGCTGGAAGGAGCTACCTTGTCCAAGAGCATCTCTGAAGAAAGTCATAGCAGTCTTGGCCACATTGTCAACTTGGTGTTATGTGTCTTCCAGTCTGGAGCAATGTTGGAATGTGACTGAAGAATGCAAGGAGGTCAATTAAATGTGTGCAGGCAATCATCTCCTCATTTTTAAGAGATTAATTTTGCAATCTTGTAGAATATTATTTTTACCTGGACTCATTGAATGAGATGATCTCTACTTGGTTTCGGTTACCTGTGCTAAGGGAGGTTATCTCTGACCTATTGTAGGCCGTTCCCTGACAGTCACAATGTTTCCAGCCAGTAGCTGCCACCGATGGTATTTTTTGTATTGTGTATCTGGGCATATGGACTTCATTTTCATCTGTCCTGATCCAGTTAAATATGTAAACATTGAGGTGATGAACCATTCCTCCTCCTTGAAGTGGGCCTGCCCTGATGTGCCAGGCAGGAGCAGGCAGCCATGTGTCTACCAGCTTCACACAGAACCTGTCGGGTTACAGCTGCAGGAGGGCTGAAAAATGGTTCACAAAATGCTGGGCAAGGAGACAGGGAGAAGCAAGGCAGAGGAGGGAGACAGAGAAGAGGAACAGCTAAGAAAGAACAGGGAAGAGGAGGCAGACATCTGCCATTGCAGTTGCCATTTTCACATCTTGCCTCCCATTTCAGCATGTGAAAGCTGCTTTGCCAAGGTCACAGGAACGGTGCTTTCAAAAGGCTTTGCACTGAAATAGTATGAAAATCTAGGTCCTGAACCCTGGCATACCTCAGGGTACTCACTGGCTTGCCCTGGCAGGGCTCCACTTAGAAGACCTTTGTTAACAGCATGAAAGCTACACATGGCTCCTACTGCCACTGCCTATGGGTGCAGACCACAGGGACATGTATCACTATACTGCATTTGGACCTGTGCAACCTCTTGAGCTGCAGCCCAGCCAAGTGTAGCAGGGACAGGAGCACTTAATAAGTTAATTAAATTCTCCCTCACCCCCCCCCGGCCCCCAGTCTGCTCCTACTCTTCCTGGTGCTCCACTTTGCTGCTTCAAACTGAGAAGTGGGAGAGGGGAGGGAGCATAATTATTTAGCTCCTTAGAGCGAGCTCTACAGTGCTTCATAGCTTTTTAATTACAGTTTCAGCTGTGCTAGTCAGTGGTGAACTACAAGAACATGTAGAGGGCAAGGGGGGTATGGGTAGAGGGATGGGAGGGACTTGGTGAAGTTGGGAAGAAGGTGCAAGGGCTGACAGTCAGAGTGAAATGAGGGAGTGGGCCAGGGGTGCTGGCAGCTAGAAACCTGGGCAGGAGCAGCAGGGAATGAGAAGCAGCTGGGAAGCAGAGGGACATAGAGAAAAGAGGAGAAAGGCAGAGCGGCGGAGGGGTAGCAGTGTGGTTTATGTGTGCAGAGTGATGGGAACACAGGTTAGGCACCAAGGGGTGCAACGCACTGGTGTCACTGAAGCATGTCCTTCATGCCTACCTGCCTTCTCTTGCAGAGCAGATAAATGCCCAGGCTCCAAGTCCAAGCACTGCTAGTGACCACCCTGCAGTGGTCCCCAAGTGGGCAGTTATTGGTTTCTGGAGGACAGAATGGCTTTCACTACATATTGACCCTTGTCTGGGAAAGTATTTCCTTTTCTTAAGCATCCTAATTTTCTCACTAAGTGAGCAAAATAATTGTAACAATGCTCTCTCCCAATTTCAGCAAGTAAGAATCCTCAGCATTTCAAGAACCAAAAAACCTAACATCTGTCCTTCAGTAAAGAGCTGAAGCTCTCTGAGGGATGTGGAGGGGAGCCCCGTCTGCTTGCTGCATGCAGCACTGCCAGCACTGCAGAACCCTCGCCAGCTGCCAAATGCCAGAGGTCAGGCAGGAACTGTGGACAAGCGAGGCAGCTGCTTTCTTGCTGTACGCAAGTTTGGTGGTGGGGTGCCATGGCATTCTGTGGGGTGAGCCATGCCCTCAGAGTGTGCAGAAGCAGAGCGGCTCTGGTATGTGCTGTGCAGAGGGCTGCTTTGTGAGCCTTGGGAAGGCAGGTCCTGTTGTCCTGTCAGAGAGGACATGGACCGAACAAGTGAGAACACGGCTGTCTGTGCACTCCCCTTGCCCCTGGGACTGCTGTCCAACAGGGAACAGTGTTTCTGCTGCTGCCCCTGCTCTGAGGTTCCTGGGCTTAAGGGAAAAAATTGACTTTCTGGACATCCGCAGTTTCAAAAAACAGGTTCCTTAAAAGAATGTGGTGGAGGGAAGAACGTGCAGGTCCTCTGTGGAAAACCTTTTGGGGGTTTATCTACAGCTTCTGAAATGAGCATGTGCGAATTTCCTCTTTTGACAGAAGTAAAAGGACAATTCAGAGCCAGAAAAGACCCGGTGCTGAAAGACTTGGTGCTGCACTGCTGTTAGTTTTTAACTCCTAATTCATTATTGCCATTTGTTTTGGCAGTTCCCAGTCTCTGTTTCTCTGTGTTTTCTGGAGGATTTCCCGTAAGGAACCAGTGATGGCCTAGGAGACAGTGTGTGAATGTTTAAACATTTGGCATTCCCGTGGCATTATCCCCATTATCCCTCATCAATGCAGAATAAGTTGTCAGAGCATGAAATTGGTATTTTTACATATTCTTAATGTACAGATGTCAGTCTGAAAGCCATGCACAAGTGGTATGATTAAATTCTCTCTTTCATACTCTGCTTATGCAAGGATCTTTTTGGAAGATTTCTTTCCTTTTGGAGAGTTACAGGGAAAAGACACAACCCTAAAAAGTAATAATTCTACTTAATAGCACTATTGAAAACTGAAAGCTAAGTTTAAGACATTACACAGTGCATGCAGTGTAAACTCCTAAATCCAGAGCAATAGCATTCAGGTTTTAGCACCTGTGTTCCTGGCATGGTAGCAAGAAGTGAACAACAAGTACCAGATGCATGGGCGGAATATAATCAGTGACCCAGTTTCTGGTGCCAAATATATCAACATGTTCCAAATCAAATCTGCTCAGACTTTACAAGTTTGTTATTCTATGTTAACTACCATGTAAGAATGGCAGACCCTTATGGGAGGATTAATATGACTAAATATAACTTACATAGAGAAAGAGGAAGAAGGGCATAACTGGGGATCCACCTAGGCTCCAAATTGCTTGGTTTGGTTTGTTTAATGACAAATAAAGAAGGGGGGCTCTTGAAAGTCACCTGCTTGGAAACAGATCAGCTGCTCCACCCTCTACTGTCAGTCCCTGTCTCAAGGGTCTGTGCTGTAACAGAAGGCAATATTGATGTAAAGTGATGCGAGAGACCATACAGTATCCACTGTTGGCAACTTCCAAGATCAGGCTGGATGGAGCCCAGAGCATCCTGATCTTGTCACATAGCTGACCCCACTGCAAGCAGAGGGTTGAACTATAGAGACCCTGAGGTCTTTTGCAGCCTGAATTGTCCCATGATCCCATTCTCTGTCAGGCAGAAGGTTAGAGCAAGAGGATTTCCAGCTCTTGCATGGCAGACCTTCCTGCTGGAGTTCTTAGTGTTTGTCCAAACAATTTTTGAGGTTTTGCAGACCTGCATCCTAGAGCTGCTGTTCACTGTACTTTGATGTGTGTCAAGAGTCCATGAACATCCACAGGGTTATAGGAGAAGCCCACCTGCCCCGCCAGGATTCCAGTCTTCAATGAAATCAGGAGTGACATCAAAGGCCCAACTTCTCTCCACGTATACCAGAAAACGGCCTATGGGATAGGTTTGGCTGGATTTCCCTACAAATGAGCACCTGTTTTGCTCTTGACAAGCATTGTCTGAGTTTTCACATCTGCTGTAAGCTGTGTCTTCTATAGAGAGACCCACAGGGAATGAACACTTGTCTTAAGGGAGCGGCTCATGCAACGATGGGGGAGAAGGCAATCACTGGACAGTGACAGAAAATTAAGTATCAGGCAGTCCTTTGTTCAGAAACAGTGCCCATTGCATGCACTGGGTGAGGCAGGGATCCCACCACCAACATGGGTTTGTATAATTAACTACTCAGAGAAGAGAAGGCTCTGGGGAGGCTTTAGAGGAGCTTTCAGTGCTTAAAAGGGTGATAAGAAAGCTGGAGAGAGGCTTTTGACAAGGCTCTGTAGGGATAGGACAAGGGGGAATGGCTTCAAGCTGAAAGAGGGAAGATTTAGTTCAGATCCTAGGAAGAAGTTCTTCCCTGTGACAGTGGTGAGACCCTGGCACAGGTTGCCCAGAGAAGCTGTGCCTGCCCCATCCCTGGCAGTGTTCAAGGCCAAGCTGGATGGGGCTTGGAGCAACCTGGTCTAGTGGAAGGTGTCCCTGCCTGTGGCAGGGGGTTGGAACTAGATGATGTGTGGTGTCCCTTCCAAACCAAACCATTCTATGAATCTATGATTCTGAAGGATTAAATATGGATTTTCAAGGGAAGTCTCATGGATGACTGAAGAGGCATTACCCAAGGAAAGCCACTTTTTCATGTGAGAGTGAATGTGTTTCTCTTCTTATTTCCTCTGCTCAGCTTCCTGCCTGAACATCAGTCTGACTGGGAAACACAGCAACCGGGAATTCAGGTAACTACTGTCAAGTCAATGGAGTTCACCAGTGCATCCAGCCACTGAGTCCTTTGACCAGATGGTGTGCCTCTAGTGGTACCTGCCATCAGAAGTGTTGTAAGCAGAGGAGAATAATCTGCATGCCAGTATCTTCACTTTGTTGCTGAAGCCAGTCTCACATGGAATATCTGAATGAGGCCCTTCTGGGACATGAATCAAAGCCAACTAGTTTCAGCCATGCTTAAGCAATGCTCCAAGGCTGTGGCAAGACCACTGTCTTGCACATTTGCTCCAGGAAGCAATGGGCAAGACAATCTTTGACTATAAACATGAGTTACAGTGATCTGTTGTATAACCCTTGAAGCTCCCCTCGACTGCACTCCACAATGCATCAGATCTTCACTAGATCCAGAAAAAAATGTGAAACTGATTGTTTTGCCTAAAAAAGAAAGACACCTTGGAACTTCTGCATGAAGTGGGCTTTCATTGGAAGAACATCAGGGCCTTGTTACCAATGAGTCTGTACATTCAGATACAAATATGTGCTTTGTCACTAGGAGCAGGCCAGCAGAGGATAGAATAATCCATGCAGTGACTGTAAAAGGATATCCCAAGCTAGTGGGCAACTTCCATTTACTGAAGAAAATGTTTGTTTTCCCAAACTGGGGTATGAAGTTAATCCTCAAAAGGAGAAATCTAAGTCCTGTGCTACTCTCTGCAGGATTTCTCCTACTTCATTAAATTCTGACATCTCGGAGGGCAAATCCACATTGTCACATGTCACATGTGCTTGAAAACAAGTGTGTGTATCAATGCTTAATACAAGCTTATTTTTCCTTCTTATTTTGCAAGTGTAATTCTGTGGTAAATCAAACTGCAGTCTTTTATTTACTTGTTAGCATCAAGTGTGTGTCAGGTCATATGTAAACAAGGGTATTAAAACAGATCTGGAGTAGAGTCAGCCTGTGGCAGCTGAAGACGTGGTCCATGTCTCTTTGCTTTATCAGGAGGGTTTGAGGGAAAGGTGACCAGAAGGAGCAATGACTTCAGCTTGGGTTGATAGGCTGGTAAATGCCCTTATTCACAAAGACAGTTGTATAATATTCCTGGCTGGCTATTTCACCACAGAGATTTTAGTCTAATCTAACATTGTTTTTCCTGTGAGTCTTTCTGTCCAGGCTGATGAAATTTTCTAATGTTTGCGGGAACAAAATTTCCAGGAGGTCTCTGAAGTGTGACTCCCTGCTGCAAGATGAGAGGAGACAAACACAGGAAACCTGGGAAGTACCAGGACTGCATCCTGTGGCAGGGGAGCAGGCTGCTCCTCAGATGCTGCCCCACATAACAGATTTCTGTTCCTGGCTGCCTTAGAATTGACCTGAAATGCTTTCTTCTATTCCTGGGGGATCATTATAGACATTTTGGTATTTACAAATGTGGGAAGAGAGTGTATCTCATGAGCAGGAGACAGCACAGAGCATGCAGTGTCCCTAAATGATTTTGTGGAAACAATTTATGAAAACACCCTATTTGGGTAATAATGTAGCACACAACAAAATCAATCTTCCTGTAATGTTTTCCATCACTACTCAGTAAATCACCTTGGTGTTGTTCAAAACTGTATGCCTGATTTCCAGTCTGGGTTTATCTGGCATCTGCTCCAGAGGCCAGCCTGTGCTCTGATCTCATCTGCTGCACCCAGCAGCCTCCTCTGTCGAATTTCTTCTTCCCAGGAAAGCACTTACAGATAGTGCTCACGATCTCCTTTATAACTGATAAAACTCACACAGTCTGGCCCCACATCGTTTCCAATCCCTTCACCTTGTGTGTTTCCTTCCTGTACCCCTTTCCCAAGTTTCTGTCCTTGAACGCCGCCAGGGATGGAGCATTCACCGCTTCTCTGGGCAACCTGTTCCACTGCCTCACCACCCTCACAGTAAAGAACTTCTTCCTTATATTAAATCTGAGCTTCTCCTATTTAAGTTTGAACCCATTAACCCTTGTTCTACATTACAGTCCCTGATGAAGAGTCTCTCTCTGGCATCCTTGTAGCCTCTCTTCAGATCTTGGAGGGCTGCTCTGAGGTCTGCACATAGCTTCTCTTCTCCAGACTTAACAATCCAAATTCTTTCAGCCTGTCTTTGTATGGGAGGTGCTCCAGCCACCTGATCACCCTTGTGGCCTCCTCTGGACTTGCTGCAACAGCTCCATGTCCAACGATTCTTCCTTTTTTCCCTTGCACCATGACCTGCCTGGAAGGGGTCTGCACTCCTCACCCTATGGCAATTCTGGCTGTACCGCAACCTTTGTTGCTCTCTCACACACAATTTACGAGCACACTCTCTGCCTTTCTACCGGACATTCATGATTGTTCACCTCACTCCCATTCTGGGATCAGCATCAGCAGAGATTTTACCTGTTCTGTCACAAAACTGTTACATCTCTGCAGAGATGAAGGTTTTCTTGTAGTCCAGCTTACCTTCTTTCTGTGTACAAGGATTTCCAGTGCAGCAAGTTTTCCAGCTTATTCCATAGCTGCTTCTGCACCAAGGTGAAACCCTCTTCTGTTTTCCATATCCCCCACTTTGGCAGTGGGGTCTGGCTAAACCAAGAGGTGTAGCTGTGAAGGAACAGACCATGTGCAGCCCTCAGTGTATACTGCACCCTCTGCAAGGAACTGGCAGTGAAGAGAAGGGTGGTGATAAAGGGGCTCCAAGTTGGGGGTCCTTCAGAACAGCCAGACCTCACCAGGCAGAACTCAGGGAAGGAAACACATTTGCAGCAGACCAGGGCAGAAAACCCCTTGTCCCATTCTATGCAACTCCAGGACCTGCTCCCAGCACCACATTTCTTTTTGGTTGCCTTCGTGGTGCTTGTTCATGGGAAGAAGGTCCCACCAGAGAACTACTCATCATTCTCTGAGGATGGGCGGACCAGAAGAGATGATTCTGGGAGTTAGGGAAGGCTAGGAAGGCTACCTAGCTCTCAAGTTCTCACTCACAAGCCCATTCCTGCAGATGTTCAACACCCCAGGGTGCTCCCTCTGCTCTGCAGCTGCAGGCAGAATAGCAGTTCATACTGAGCCACCTGTGCAAACCAGCTTGACCCCAGAGCACACAGCATTGTGAAATGCTGCAGTGTGGATGCACCAGGACCCTGAGAAAAACCTGGGGCTACACTGTGGTGGCCTCTGAGCTGCAGATCAGCACTACCCAGTGTTGCAGGAGTTCCTGAGGTCAGTATTGCCAGGCTGTGTGTTTCTCTAGGCGTGCTCTGCAGACTCGCCCATCATCTTGCCCCATGCACAGGGTTTACAGAGCACAGAGCCACTCCAGGAGGTGCCACTTCAGCTCTGACCCCTTGCAACACCCTGCAGAGCTGAGCTGCCATTCCCTTGGGCATTGTGAAGTGATGTTTGATTTGAATGTCCTTCAGGAGAAGCTGGCTGTTGACAGTGCCAAACCCCAGGTGTCTCACACAAGGAGTACAGCAGATAGGGGTAACACAGCCAATGAGGCAAACACAGAAATAAGACAAGCCCAAAGTAGTCTGAGCAGTGCCGCATACAAATGTGACAGCCAACGCACTGCCAGAGCCATCAGCTGCTAATGCAGATGCAGCAACTTTAACCACAAGGCCACCGCACAGCCCTCTCCCTTCACTTTGTGTTTCAGGGGGACAGAATGGAGCAAGAACTCTATCATTAACAGTGTCCAGTCAGTCTTAGCCTCACTTCATTCCTTCTGCCTTAGGCTACAGAGGCAGCCTTCCAGGAGAGCTACAGCTTGTCACCAGCTGCAAGGATGGACATGCCACAGCAGCAGCCCACAGGATGTTTCCAGGCTTGATACTTGGGCATAGTCTTTGGCATTCGTGACCACAGATTGCTGTCTGTGCCAACTACGAATATGAAAAGCTGGCAAGCAAGTGTGTTTTCCGTGCACAAAGAATAAACTTTCTGTGGTAGTGAAGTGTCCATGTGAGAGCAGCTTTGTGCAGTGCCCAGTTGTGTTTGTATTGGGGTGTTTGCTCTCTGCTATAGAGGCCATAGAGGCAAATCCCCAGGGACACTGCAGGAGCAAAACACCATGTCTCCTGTGAAGGCACGTGGGTCATATTAAGCCTAGGCAAAGCAGGTAGTTGCTCAGGGTAGCATGTGGCTGGGGAGGCAAAACTCTGTTCTTCACCAGGGCAATGGGAAGGCAGCCAGTGATGGCTGATGCGAGGTACCAGGGAGCACAGGCTGGAGCCACATCTTACCTGGTGGGAACAGCAGAACATCTTGGTCATAATGATGTATGTAGAACTGTTTTAAATATTGCAATTTTAGCTAATTCCATTGCTGAAATAAATAGTACATACCTAGTCAACATCCTGTTGAGCATCCTGTTGAGCAGCTACTTCTTTCAGCTGCTTTTTCAGAATTAGCTAAAATTGCTGATCTCTTCATCCACCAAGCCTGTCTGGCTATCACATGTTGATAGGAGCAGGGTGGTCCAGAACAGCACAAATAGAAGGGTTTCATACAGCAGCACTGGAGCAAGGTGATGGAGAGGAGATGTCTCTACTCAATGATGAGTCTTTTCTTTAGGTCTTTTCCAACCTAAATCATTCTATGATTCTTGGTGCAGCTGGAGGAAGCAAATAGTGGGGCTGTTGAATTGAATCCCCTGCACTGAGTAGACAAGAAATATTTCTGAAAGCTTCTTAGTCATGTCTGTCCTTGTGCTGGGGAGACAGACTGGCTGCTCGTCAATGGTCAGACAGGCTACACTGTGTGTAACTAACATGATAGTCTGTTCTGGGTTCAGCTGTAACAGTTATTTTTCTCCTTATTAGTAGCTGGTGCCGTGCTATGTTTTTGACTTTAGTCTGAAAATAACGCTGATAACACACTGGTGTTTTCAGTTGTTGCTAAGTAATACTTACTCTGATCAAGGACTTTTCAGTCTCATGCTCTGACAGTGAGGAGGGGCACAGGGAGAGGGGATAAAGCAGAAACAGAACACCTGACTCAAACTAGCCAAAGGGGTATTCTATACCACAGCACACCATGCCCAGTGTATAAACTGGGGGGAGTTACCCAGAAGGTCAGATTGCTGCTTGGGTTGGGCTGGGTATCAGTCAGTGGGTGGTGAGCTATTTGCATTGTGCATCACTTGTGTTGATTGTTTTCCTTTTCCCCTTTCAGTTTTATCTTCTCTCCCCTTTTTATTTCCCTTATCATTATTATTATTGGTGGTAGCAGTAGTGGTTTGTGTTATACCTTAGTTGCTGAACTGTTCTTATCTCAACTCATGGGTGTTACATTCTTTTGATTGTCTTCCCCATCCCTCCTGGAGCAGGGGGATGAGAAAAGGGGGGGAGTGAGCTAGTGGCTGTGTGGTTCTGAGTTACTGGCTGGGCTTAAACCAGGACTGTCTTGGTGTCATGTTCTTTAGGAAGGAAAAGGTGTCATGTTCTTTGTTTAGGAAAAGACCTAAATTCTGGTGATGTGATAAATCTCCCTTCTTGGCCTAGGAGGCCAAAGCTAAGGCTGAAGGGAAAGTCTTTCCTAGAATGCCATGCTCAGCCCAGGCTGAAACAGACCTTATGAAACCAACACATGGCTGGGCCAGGGAGAGGAAGTAAGTGAAAGGAAGACAAGATGCTTCTCAATGTAGATGGAAATTGTGCGTTTGAGCAGCCAGTTGCTGATTATATACAAGCCAGCAATTTACAGTGTCCTCAAATATGTATGTCTTTCTGCAGGGAAAAGCAGGAAGAGTTCCCTACTGCAAAAGTATAATGTTCTCATGGTAAAAAATGGTCAAAATAGTGCTTCAAAACAAATAATTCTGGGAAAAAAAAAAAAAAAAGTGGTACGAATACAGCAGTGATAGCTATATTAGTGAGAAATTGTTACTTTTTACCAAAATGTTTTCAGAAAAAAAAACCAAAACCAACCACACACACAAACCAAAAAAAAAAAGAAAAACAAAAAAAATCCACCCCAAACAAACAAAAATCCCAAAACAACAACACCCCCCCCCCCCCCCCCCCCCCCCACCCCCCCAAAAAATAAAAAAAAGAACAAACCACAAAATCAAATCAAAACCCAAGCCACAGTGGGAGTCAAATATACGATGTGGAAAACTTCAGCCTTGACTCTTAAAATCCGGTGAAGGTGTAAGCAACTGAAGGTCTTATGGGAAGAGATGGCCGTGCTCCATTAGGCAGTGAACCTTGAATCACCCATAATTAGGCAAGGAACCATGTATGGATACCGGAAGCTATACAAACAAGCTATTAATAGCTGCTTCATTTTCACCATTCTGCAGCCAGCAGTTAGGGCCAGACTGGTCTGGGAGATGCTGACGATGCTCAGGCTGGCCCCCACTGTGGGGCACAGCCACCCTCAGACCCTGCCCTGCTGTGGTTACATGGAGTCTGGCTTCATTGTCACCAGGTCCTGCAGCCGCATGGCATTTCTCCATGCAGCTGACAACCAGAGACTTTCTGTGGATGGCAGAAAGGAAGCAGACACAGGGACACTGAGCACTGTTTCCCATAGTAAAGCAGATGTCCAAAGGAGCCTGTAACCCAGTATTTTCCCTAGGTGATGCATCCCTTCCATTTTGGCTAACCCAGCAGTCTCAAAATCAGGGCCAAGCAGGATGGCCTGCTGCAAAAGGCTTGTTCTGGAAGTTTGACCCAGACGTTGATAACCCATTACCCTGCTCAGCCATACAGAAAGGCCAGGAGATATTTCTGGTTGAGTGGCATGAGTCTGCTTTGCTAGTACCCTTCTTGTGGATTCCCCAAAGTGCCCCTTTTCATGTGAGCTGAATTGTGTCAGTTCCCAAGCAATGGGAGCTGTTAGAGGGAGC
This sequence comes from Pezoporus occidentalis, assembly GCF_034315485.1. Taxonomy (NCBI): domain Eukaryota; kingdom Metazoa; phylum Chordata; class Aves; order Psittaciformes; family Psittacidae; genus Pezoporus; species Pezoporus occidentalis. The sequence goes on along the minus strand of NW_026915105.1, from coordinate 206,485 downwards.
TGCTATCTCTGCCTCCCATGTGCTGGGCATCAGGCAGGCGAAGATGTTGCCAGGTCAGGGATCATTCACTGGACCTCCTGCCTACTTCAATGACCAAATCTGGTCCAAGGTTAGCATGAAGAGAGCTTTGATAAAAATGTGTTCATCAAATATCAGCATGTCCCAGGGAATAACAGAAGGAAAGGCAAGGAGTCTGCAGTGTGGGGAGCTAGAGGCCCAACATTAGGCCCTGGGACAGACCTGTCTGTGTGTGGGGACTGGTAAAGTCCCATGTCTGCAGGGACATCCCCAGGAAGCCGGAAAATGCAACTGGTGCTGATGGTGGATTCAGTCACTCCTGTGCAGGACCTGTTCTGTTTGCAGGATCCAGGATGCAGGTCTTGCATGGCACTTGACACCCTCTGGTTTCGGTCCTCTCAGTTCTCTCTCTGGTTCAGCTGCAGCCACATCAAGTATCCACGGGTGGACCCATAGTCTGCCTCTGGGCAGGGGCTCTCCTGCACCCAGCACAAGTAGCCGGCCCACCTCTGCAGCAGCACCACAGCCACACTCAGGGCATGGGAGGGAAGAGGCTGCACATTAGGGATGAGAACCAGGGAGGAGAGAGGGATGTGTTTGTAGATCACATAGGATGTAAAGGATAAGAGACAAAATCCCTGACACTGGCTGGAAAAATACCTTCCTTTGCAGTTCAGTGGAGATGCGATCAGAGAAACTTCATAAGAAACCACCATCTCCCCTTTCTGAGCAGCTCCTGACTGGTGCGAGTTGATGCCAGAAGTTTTGTTTGAGCTATCTATGAAGAAACATGCCCTGCTGTGGTAGTGTTGAATAAAGTGCCTTCACTCTATGCAAGAATCCTGCCCCAGGAAGATGCAAGGGTTTTGCCTAGTAATAAAGGACATCATTTGCGTTCAACAGATTTAGAGGCATCTCCTGCCCTGTATCGCAACACACAGTGCATGGCTTCCTAGGATATAAAACATGGCGGAGACCTGCTGCTGCTTTGGTACCAAGTTCCCTATAGCAGAAAGGCAGATGGATGCCCCAAAGTGTTAGTACATGAGAGCTCAAGTAAAATTACTCATTCACATGCTTTGCAGAAATACATTCGTCACCTTGTTACTGAGAGGCACAGGCTTAAGTGGGAGTCCTGGAAAAAGGGCTGTTAGGATAAATCCTGGAGGTTTAGGTTCAGAGAGTCACTACAGTGAATTTTAGCACTATCTCTTCCATGAATATCAATTTCTAGAAAGAACTGAAAACCTCTCTAATCTTTGTTTTAGGATTCATTGATTTCTGCTAGTGTTAAAACGTATTCCTTTAAAAGGCAAATTTTACAGCCCTATTGACAAAAAGAAGCTTCTTTGGTATATGTCTGTTTTATGAGTGGATCTTTTAAAATAGAGCATTTAAGAATTATTTTGAAATCAAGCTGTGCTTGATGTCAGCTTTCTCTGTGTGATGAATTCATGCTATGTGGCCTCCTATTTAGTATACTGTCTCTGTTGAAACACCCTATAGTTTCCAGGATGTTTTCTAAGGTATTTAGATTTATTTCAATGTTTACAATGTTATTTGTTGTTCATAAAACATATTTACCCAGGCTAACCCAACATGAAAGAAATCTTATTTACAATGGAATCTTGACAAAAATACATGCAGAAAAGACAGACAAACACACATAAACCTGGACTGCTGAGTGGAACATTGATTTGCTGCCGCTTCCAATTTTTCTCATTAGAACTTATTTTATTTGAACATAACTCAGTACCCCCTGTAAATGTGAAATTAATTATTATGCATGATGTTGGAAATGGGTTGTTAGGTTGGCATTGGGAAGATTAGAAAAATACACTCATTACTTCAAATGATATCTGATATATATATGGATAACTCTGGTTTTTAAAATCATTTGCAGTACTTGGATAACAAATACAGCAGGTAGAAAAGCCCTTCCTCTGTGTGGTTTTAAAATTTCATGCCTGTGTTATTAAGGTTGGATTAAAGACTGTATTTTGCAGTTAGACTTTTGTATTTCAAAACACCCCTGTTGAGCCAGAGCAAATGAAGTTGTTAGATTGAATTTCATCCAGCTACAATCATGTATCATTATGTTGATATAATTAACTACTATAAGATTCAGGTGGATTACCTAGGCAGTACAAGGATTTGCATTTCAGATCTGCTATCTCACCATGACTGCTTCTTAAGAACACTTGGATGTAGATGGAGAAGGCCCACTAGTGATATTCTTTTTTTTGCAAATAGTTAACACTAGGAGTAGGAAAGGGAGCTTGTATGTATGGTGTCTTAGTTGTGAAGCTTGCATAGCTGCTGGTGTAATGGGGACCAAGTCTGTGGTCTAGAACTCTAGTTACATGGTAGTAAGTGTTTGATAGCTAGCAACTGTGTGAGTGAGGAGGTTTGGGCTGGAGGTGAAGCTGTCCTGCTCATATTCTGTCTGTCTGGAGCATCTGATTTCCTTGCTGGCAAGGCAGTGAGAATAGCTTGGGTGACATATCTCCTCGTCCAAATGGTGCTGGTGGTGCCAGCCTCCTGGCCGAGTGCTGAAGAAGATGGGCATGGACAGACAAGACTCACACCATCCTGTAAGGCTCCTGTGCTCCCTCCTGAAGTCTCTAGCCACAGTAGACATCACAACATTTGCTGTGCATTAAGTGCCACTCCTGTGGATAGGGTGGTACCAACAACCCTCAGCAGTCAAAACTGTCAGGTCATGAGAATGGTAACATAGTGGGCAAAACAGTAAGTTTTTTACTTTTAACTTGGAGCCTTCGTACTTGCTGTTAGCTTTGTGTGTCCTGGAGCTGCCTCTTGCAGTTGCATCTCAACCTTGCAGATGCTGGATGTCTTGCTTTTTCCAAGCAGAGAGATGAGCCCAGGGAGTTTCACATGAACCCAAGTGGTGGAGCTTTTAGCAAAAACGTATGTCAAAAGAGCAAGATAACAGCAGTGGAGAGTTTCCACAGGTCTTTGTCTTGCTCATCACTTGTATTCATGCTGGAGCCTTTTTTCCCTTATCACATAGATCTTGCAGATCCTAAGACACATCAAGCCCTGCCCTCCAATACAAACACCCATCCACATACCACTTCTGAAAGGTTATGCCAGAGCCTTTTCATTTTTCAGATCGAGCCCTTTCTTCTCTCAGTAGAATTCTCTCATTGCCCATCTAGTATCACTATACTTCCCTTCTCAGGCTTGGACAGACCATCCTTTTGTGCATCCTTTAATCTCTCTGCTGGGCCAGACAATGGGACAGAAAGACAGGGAATTACCTGCTGATCACCCATGCCAAGCCGCAAGGCATAAACCCAGCTGGGTTAACACCCCTCCTGGCCAGATTATGACAGTCAGCAACAGAGCTGCTGGCATCTTCTTCCACAGTGGTGACAGGTTCCACCCTGGGGGACAAGTTCCAACGGGGAAGGGGGGGGGAGGTTGGGCCATGAGATAAGATGGTATTTTTAACTCCTAAAGCTAGGGATGGGACTAGAGAAAGGCACCCCTGTCAAAGAGCAAAATCTTTGTCACACATTGAGTGTCCAGGGGTGTAACCAACAGCATGCCCTCAAGAAGAAAAGGTTTAACTAAGTCCCATGTGCCTTGCTGCAGAACTTCTGAAAAACTCTGCTGAAATCCGTTGCTATACACAAAATAATGTGTGTTGTACAGGGCAAGAAATAGAGACAGAACTAAAATAGCAGCATTAATGAGTGAAGTAATTATCAGAGCAGAGCTGTAAAAGCAGTGAATTCCCCTGAAGAATGTTTTGTTCCGCTTTGGCAGCTCTAGATACGAGTTTTTGTCTTCCGCATCTCCATCATCCTGGAGGCTGACAGGAGCACATGCTGGGTGAGCAGCAGGGTTGTTCCCCCAAACCCACATGCTTGGGCTCAGCCGGGCACTCATCAGGCACCATTTCAACCCTGGAGCCACAACTCCACCAAATAATATGCTAGGATCTTCAACCCAAGAAAAGAGAGAGGCTAGATGTTAGTGGAAAACAAGCCTTTCCATTTGAGCTGCTGAGTGGGCAATGACACTGCGCTCCCTGGGGAGCATCATGCAGCAGGAAGAGCTGATGCTGCCCCTCAGGGCATGAGACAGTGCCTGCCCACAGCCGATCCCTTCCTGGCCAGGCAGGTGGATCTCCCAGCAGCTCACTTCAAGGCATGGCCAGGCCTGCAGTCAGGGTCGGCTGTGTGAGCGTGGTTTTGCACAGTGATTTCTGCCTGTGGAGTGACAGAGGATCCCTGCTACTCACCTGGGACCACCAGAGTTTTGTTCTTTTGGTGGTGCATCCTGCATTTCTGCTTATACATGTTGCCTCATCTTGTGCTTAACTGAAATACTTGTGTTTTAAAGCAATCAAGGAAAGTCTTCAGTTTTCCTTCCTGCAGAATGTATCACTGGGTAAATTGCTTTTCATGGTGGTTATAGCTATATATTAAGCAAACAGGGTGTTATCAAGCCACTCTTTTTTAATTTTCTTCTTACTGATTTCAAAATTTAAATAAAAAAAGTTTCAATTACAAGACAACCTTTTTATATTTCACACTTAGTAATTCTCATACAGCTGTATAATTGGAGGTAAGCAGTATCTGGAGTTAATGAAATAGATTTCTGTATTGTTCTTAAAGTCTCCAGTTAACTACAATTTGCTGCATGATGATAAAGAGCAAAGCTCTTTGTCATCTGGTCTAAACACAGCCCATGGCCTGCAGAACTAAAGTGAATGCAAATAAAGCATAAGAAATTACACCAAAAATACCTAAGGAGAGAAAAAAAAAAAGTCCCTTGTGGTAATTGCTCTCGATGGAACACAAGGACTGAAAACAGCCCTGATGTGCTGGTGTACATATATGAACCAGTACACGTTGCTCACATCCCACATGGACCATCCTTTTGCAGCCCCTCTGTGTGATAGATTCCACCCAATATCAGTATGTATGGCACTGGGGAGCAGCGGATGGCAGGAGGTGAATGAAACTCCCAGCTTTGGAAACAGCAGAGGTGAAAGGAAGGATCCCTGGGTCAGCCAGGGTTTGCTCACACAGCCTGGACCCACAGCAGCTTGAGGCTGCTGCTGCCTTTTTGAGTATTTTTTTAAGCCTGGTGGTTTGAAACACTGCCCAAGAGCATTTCCAAGGGAAAGAAATGTTTTAGTTTATGTAAGTTATGATGAGGCTAATGGCTTGGGTGCAGGTGAAATGTGTTGAGAGCAAAAGGAGAGAAGCTGATTATTGAAATGAAAAGGCAAGAAATATTTCTGACCTTTTTAACTAAAATAACTGATAAAGTACAGATAGCAAATGTGATAAACTTTTCTTTTTTGTTTTTATGTTTTTTATCTTGGTGGGCAATGGACTTTTTTCTCAGCCTGCTGTTAGGCAGAGAGCACCACAGAGTGCAGCGCCGTACAGCCCAGAGGGTGAGTGGCAGTGTTTTTACCAAAGGTGGGAGAGCAGAGACAATGGGGAGCAGGAGGCAGCTGTTCCAGCCTGTGAGTACTCTGGCAGAAGGCAAAACAAGAGAAATGGTCCCTGGAAAAATACCTGTGCTGACTAGAGGTGGTGTTTCAGTGAGGAGCAGTCGGCAGGCTGGCATTACTGCTGACTAAACCATGGGCTGGCCAACTATCGTGGAGTCACCTTGATGATGGTGCAATACACAGGGCCCATCCTGCTGCCACAGTATGGATATTTCCAGTTGGCCCTATTGTCCAGCTGGATCCAGGGAGGATGTGGTGATGGAAACCCTGAGCAGCAAAACAGAGGAAGGAAAACAGAGCTGGCAAGAGGCATAATTACCTTTTTGAGCACCATGGCCAGAATACGCGACCTCAGCGCAGGCCCAGCCAACATCATTTGCTCTTTCCTGGCATCTGAGTGAGCCTGGCTGCAGGTGCTGCACAGGGAAGCCCCAGATTGCCCCTGTGAGCTGCTCTGCTACAGCCCTGCACAGCTCGTCACTGCCAACAGATAGCCCTGCACCACCTTCCCCAGACCCCCTCCCTAGCTATGTGCTCCTGTGTTTTCCTTTCCAACAGTATTTGTATTTGTCCAGTGCAGCATGGGCAAGTTAAGGGGGTTATTGCACAGGGCAGCCTCTCCAGGATGGGTATAAATGATTTGTCTTCTGATAGTACAACTCCCTGGAGACTGCTGCAGTGCAGAGGTGAGGGGACAGAAGGGTGCAAGCCCTGTTGTGTTTTTTTTGCTGCATCTCATTCCTGGATGTGCATGGCCATGACATGCAGCTGTATATGTGAAAAGCAGACCCACTGCTGGAAAACTTACTCTGCCATGCAAGGGCCTATGGAACTGGGTTCGAGTACACATATGAAGAGAGATAAACAGCTAGAGAGGTTCAGCCTCTCCTCTGGAAAAGGTGTCAAAAAGACTTCTGCTTGTCTACAGTAATGGGGGGAGCATCTGAGTTACTCTTAGTGGTGCTCTGCAGATACTGAAATCTGGCAAATTGCTGTGGATAAGTCATAGATTCATCGAATCATAGAATAGTCAGGGTTGGAAAGGATCTTAAGATCATCAAGTTCCAGCTCCCCTGCCATGGGCAGGGACACCTCACACTAAACCATGTCACCCAAGGCTCTGTCCAGCCCAGCCTTGAACACCACCAGGGATGGAGAATTCACAGCTTCCTTGGGCAACCCAGTCCAGTGCCTCATCTCCCTCACAGTAAAGAACTTCTTCCTTATATCCAATCTGAACTTCCCGTGTAGAAGTTTTAACCCATTGCCCCTTGTCCTATCACTACAGTCCCTAATGAAGAGTCCCTCCCCAGTACCCTTATAGGCCCCCTTCAGATACTGGAAGGCTGCTATGAGGTCTCCACGCAGCCTTCTCTTCTCCAGGCTGAACAGCCCCAACTTTCTCAGCCTGTCTTCACATGGGAGGTGCTCCAGTCCCCTGATCATCCTCGTGGCCCTCCTCTGGACTTGTTCCAACAGTCCCATTTGCTTTTTATGTAGAGGACACCAGATCGGTACACAATACTCCAAATGAGGTCTCACGCGAGCAGAGCAGAGGGGCAGGATCACCTCCTTTGACCTACTGGTCACACTCCTTTTGATGCAGCCCAGGATACAGTTGGCTTTCTGGGCTGTGAGTGCACACTAAGCAGGGTCATGTTAAGTTTCTCATCAACCAAGTCCTTCTCCACAGGGCTGCTCTGAATCTCTTCACCCCCCCAGCCTATAGCTGTGAAGGTTGTCCTGTGTTTCTCCCAGGTCCTGGTCACAGCACTCAGTTAAGAGATAAGTCCAGTATTCCAGGGTGTGCACCCTACCTTGCTCTGCCCAAACCCTCCCCAGCCCATGTGTCTAACCAGAATTTTATCCAGAGCTGCTGTGAATGAAAAACTTCCTGGACTGTAATTGCATGGCCTGTGGCTTGAAAGTGTACAAACAGTTTCATCCAAGCTAATATACTGTTGCTTTGAATATCTGCTCTGAGTGTATAGCCCTTCCTGCACAAGGGCTGGGGTGAATAACATGATAAAATACATTTTTCAAACCTTCCTGCATTTTTTAGTCATGGTTCCTAAAACTATGGAAGGAAACCTCTCCACAAGCCATTGAAAAGTGGTGGTGAAAACACCTACCTGAAGCACATGCTATGATGTATCTAATAAATATTCGAGGGAAAATTTGAAATCTCTCTAGAAGCAAAGTATGTTAAGATGAAAAATCTTTTGGCAGCTGGAATTTACAGTGGCATCTATTTATGTACATGGCAGCACGTTGACTGAGAGATTTACCTAACACCCAACCAGCTAGCCAAGGAGGAGCACGACTCTGTTCTGTAGATTTTAAACACCCAATATAGAGAAATACTGGACAGAACTGGACTCTGAATGCTGCCCAGTTTCTGATTTTGGCCATTTACTTGAGCAGAGTTAATTATGTGTTTGGGGGCTGTGGTCCAATACCTTTTTTTTTTTTAAACCAATAGGGGAGAAATGGGTTATTAACATGAAATCTAATCTAGGAAAGATAACATGTAATCCTGGTTATTTCTCCTTTTGAGCCTTTTATTTCTTAACCTCCTATTTTCTGCTTGCATTTTCTGGATACTTTTATGTCTAGCAAAGGGCTCTCTTAATCAGCTGTATTTTCCTCCTCACTGGCAGTTGCTGGAAGCAGACTATTCCATGATTTAACTTCTATCTTTCAATCTACCACTTCTCCCAGTAATTCTCAAAGCAAAGGGATCAATTTGACCTTTGTCAATGTTTTAATAGCAGGAAACACAAAAGTTACAGCACAAGATGAACTTGGGTTGAAATTTTTATTCTTGGCTTTCTCAAGAGAAACTGGAAAAGCAAGCATTGTATAGTAAATTGCTTTCCAGCTAGAACTCCCATTAAAGAATACTCATTCTTAGTGATTTTATTTATTTGTGGCATAGCCAAAATGGACCCCTCTTTTCAAAATACCCATGGGATGATGCATACAGTGAGAGAGAAGAGAGGCTTGTACCTGAGCAAGCTGTTCCTTCAAGCAGAGCAGCAGCCCATGCAGAAGTTAGGTTACAACCTGCCCCTGAGGGCACCTCATTTGCCAGGTACTCAGGGGCACTGTTGAAGTCCAAGTTTAGCCACAAATGGTGGACTTTGAGGGTGCTTTTTCACAAAAAAAAAAAAAAGGTGTGATTCCTGCTCCGTGCTCTGCACAGACCTATGCATCCCCCAGGCGCGCTGCTGCACCTCCTCATACATCCCATGTGGCAAAAGGGCTCAGCAACCCTTCCCTTATGCCACTTTCCCCTGGCTCGGCTGTGGTCCCCAGATTAGATAGGAGATTCCACTGCATCTGAAACAAGCGCTTCACCTTCCCAATGAGGCTACTGGGATGCCCTGCAGGCTGGAGGATGGTAGCTTTGCTGCTGACAACAGATCACACTCTTCCACTGGGTTCAAATGAAGAGCCATCATGCAGGAGCCGGAGAAGCTCTACAGCCCAGCACGCTGCACACCCAGGAGGCCAGGCCTCTGCTCTACCACGTCACTGCAGTCATCTCAGAGGGTATGGTGGGGTTGCTCACAGAGCTCTTAGGAAGAGGTAGAAGCCAGCATCTGGTGTGGGCTGGCCTCTGCTCAGATGCTGGCTCATTTTCAGCTGTGCACATAAGCGTGTCAGCAGGAAGAAAGTTCTGCAAAGTTAACTTTTAAAACCATGTCTTTTTAACTATCAAAATAACCGCACATGAGATCAGTGAAAGTGACTGAGAGAGGGGACTGAAGCATTCACTGTGGCCCTGAACCCTTCCACACTAGACTGATAAAACAGGTTTAGGCTATTCATTGCTTTGATAAACTAGGATGGTCTTCTGCTTCGACATAAATTCATTGCTGAAAACACAAGCCCTGGTCACTGTATGGCTGTGGGCTGGAGGAAAAAAGTCCAGGAAGCACAGCAGCAGGGTGGTGAGGAGTTGTTGTGAGAGTGTGGAACAGCAGAGCGGTAGCTGCTCTCTCAGAAAAGCCTTTCAACCTGCCTAGGGCTCCCTGCTGCAGCACAGCACCGGTTCTCACTGCTGAATATACCCAACAAGGCCCCCCAGCGTGCTGCTCACCACCATGTACCACCGGCAGCATTTTTGAGGCAGCAGTTGGTGGTAGGTGAGGGGAGAGCAAAAGCTGTAATGCATACTGACTGAAAAAGAGAAGTCTCTCCGCATTTCCTTCCCTCTCACATTCTCGAAAATACAACCCTCTGGTTTTGTCAGCTCTGCCACCTTGGCTCTGCCCCCTCGCTGGACTGACCGGACAGGGACACAGAGTGCTGACAAGGCTGTCAGCATGTCTCCCCATTAATCTCCAGTTGCTAGATTGTAATCTTGAGGGGACAGAGCACCTCTTCCACGTGGGCCACCAAGCAAACTCCGATGCTGATGGGACACTCCACACTCTCATCTTTCAAGCTTTATTGTCTGATGCCTTCCAGCGACAGCTCTCTGAAGATTGGTATTACATGATGCTACCCCAAGTGCTCTCAGCTTTACAGGCCTGCCCATCTAATATCTTTTAAATTACTTCAGTCTAATTAGCACACCCATCTGAGAGCTGTCTTTTATCTCTGGGAACATACTGGGCTGCATCGTCACTAGATCTCCCACACTGTGAATTTAAAATGACAGACCTCGGAGGAACAGGAAACTGTGGCACTGAAGAGAATCAGTGGCTATTTCTGAAACAGAAATCCCCCTCCCCTGTAATCCTTCAGAGACTGAGGGGCAGACAATCACTTGTAGCAGTGCTCCCCCTCTTCCACATTTGGCACCGGTGTGTTATAAAGAAATGTGAGAAAACGCAAAAAACTTTAAAGGTGGCAGAGGGCTGCAGATGCTCTGTGCTCCTCTCTGCCTCTCCACTCCCCCCAGATCATGATTAACCGGGCCTCGGGAAACGGAGGCTGCCCAAGAGCAGACAGGTTCTCAGGGTCAAGGAGATGCCCAGGCAGTGCTTTGGTGTCACAGGTGCTTTGGCTGTTGGGCCGAGCCTTCAGCCATGCCCGGCTTTGCAACACGCCTGTGGGGGTTATCCTTCTATGTCCCAACGGGATGCATCGGAGATAAAAGGACAAAAGGTTAGTCCGTGTTCACGATCTCCTGATCACTTCGGAGAGAGCAGGCAACAACAGCAGCCCTTGGAAAACTCCGAAGACAGATTTCTGCCACCTCACGGTTTCTCTCCACTCAGCTTTCATCTGCCTTCGCGGTCCCGAAGGCGCAGCACTACTTCTGAACACAGCCCCGGGCGCGCCGGGCCCGGGATGTCTCTGGTTGCCGCCAGGCTGGGCGGTGGTATTCCTCCTCCTGCGTCCTCCCTTCGGGGGTCCCGACGCGACGTCGCCCACTGCGGAGACCCGCCTGAGCATACCGGCAGCATCCCGGCTTCGTGGGGATAACGGGGGGCTTTTTCTGGGCGTCCGTGGGGAGCAGGTTTTTCATGACCAGCCTTAAATCACACCTCGGTGTCGGGGTAGGAGTGGCAGGACGAGCCCCCACCGCCCCGCGGCAGGACGAGCCCCCACCGCCCCCGGCCCCTGTGCTGCGGGAATGCTGCTGTCCGGAGTACCGCTCCTGAGGAGGAGTGCCAGGCGGGGCCCTGGAAAGTCTTGTCCCCGGCGTTGCACGCAGGGTCAGGCCCCCTTAGCTGCTCGCGGCAACCTTAGCTCTGTTTTCGTTAAGGCGATCGCGGGGATGTCCGATTTACCCCAGGGTCGAGTCCCTGCAGCCAGGGAACGCCCGGGGGTCGGAGCCTTCATAGCCCCCAGGGCAACGGGCGGCCGCCGAGTCGGGGCAGCACCGGCGAAGGAGAGGACCCCGCGGAGCCCACCTGAGTCGGCGCCATGCACGGCCCTGGCACCCTCGTAGAGCTAGGCTGGGCCCCGCAGCAGTCCCTTGACCCTCTCCTCTCTCTCCTCTCTGGCCGGGGACAGCGGGAGCGTCCGCTGCCGAGGCGGGAGCCCCGCGGACTGTTTTTAGCATAATAAAGTGGTTTTTGTTCATTTCTCTGCATGAGGGCGAAGAAGAACTCCCGGCTCCTCTCTGCTCCGGGGCCGGCATGGCCAGGAGAGGCGCGGAGGGGGCAGCTTGCGGAGGGACGGGGGTTTCTGCTCATTCCCCCAGTCTGGGGAGCCGTCCTCTGGTCAAGGAGCAGGGCCGGGCCGTCCCAGGAGGCTGTTCTCACAGCGCTCCGCAATTCGGGCAATGCTGGCGCAAAGCGGGACCCGGCCACCAGCTATTTCTTTGTAAGCAAATATTTGTGTAGAAAAGTTGGTGAAAAAGGAAGCAGAAGGGCGAGAAGCAGGAGCTAGGCTCCCTCCATCAGGGCGGGCGGTATCTCGGTGGGCCAAAGAGCTGTCCGGGGCCGCCGGGCCGCCGGTCCTCAGATGCGAAGGAGCTCGAAGAGGAGGGATGGACAGAAAGGAAAAGGAAGGTTTTAAAAACAGAGTCTCGCCCATGTCAGCTCTCGAGGATCCCGGGGAGAGGCGGCCGGGAGCTCCGTTACAGGCCCCACGCCGCCAAATCCGGCTCCTCCCGGGATGGTCTGCTCCCATACACCTTTCCTGTCCGCAGCCGCTGTCTCCCGCTCAAGCTGCCGCCGCTTGGCCCTGCCGCGGCCACGCCGGGACGGGACAGAACCCACCCGCGTCCTCCTTGTGTGCGCGGGATGCGTGGGAGAGGGGCGGGGCGGTGGCTTGGAAGGCCGCGGGTGCGATGTGCACCGGAGGGCGAGGGGCGCAGCGCGGGCAGGGAGCCGCGGGCAGGGTCTCCCGCCGGTCCCGATTCACGGGAGTCGCCACGGGGCCGGTTTGTTTTGTCCTTTGGGAAGGGGAGCGCCGTTAGTCTTTTCCTCGAGTGCTTTGCTGAGAAACAAATCTGGAAGCGATCGAGGCCTCGTGAATTCTTCCCTTTCCCTCTCCCCGCCCTCACCGGAGCCTCCGAGGTCCGCAGGACGCTGCCGTGGGTCCGCTGCGGGGCGGTACCGGCTGGAGGCCTCTGCACAAAAGGGAGGTACAGGGGGAGCCCTTAGCGGACGCCGCCAGCCCCTGCTCCTGGGTCGGGAAAGAGCCGCTGCGGCCCGTTAACACCCCCGTTGGGCCGCTGGCCCAGGCTGTTGGGCGCTCCTGCCCGAGGGCTGTCCTCAGGCGGGGGGCTGCTCTCTGCAGCCCCCACCCCCGTCACTGGTGGCCAAGTCACTGTCCCGCCCAGGCGGGGAGCGCGGCCTCGGGGCTGCGGCGTCACCCCAGCCCGGGAAGAGGAAGTCGGTTCCGCTGAAAAGTTGGTGACGGGCTGTGGCTGGCGGGTCAGAGCGGACAAGTGCCGCTGCCTCAGCAGGTGCTATCGCTGCCGGTGCCGCCGCTCCGCAGCAGCCGGCGGAGAGCTCGGGGGGCGGCTGGCTGCGAGCAAACTTCGGTTCCTGCTACAACAAATGTCAGAGTTTTCTTGAATTTGGGCTGCGTCTGGGGACATCTTGTGATGTTTTAGAGAACAGGACATGATCTCACATGGCGATGAGCTCTTCAGTTTCTTAATCATTTCACGGTTCCTTCAGAGGCTGTTTTCCACCTAAAACGTTTAGTTTCAGCTCAGTGATCAGCTGCAAAAGCTCGGCGGGGAGCGGAAGAGTTGAATTACTCCAACCTGCGAGAGACCCCCCCCCCCAAAAAAAAAAAAAAGGAAAAGGAGGAAAAAGAAAAAGGAGAAAAAAGAGAAAATAAAGAAGGAGAAGAAAAAAGAGCAAATAAAGAAGAAAAATAGAAGAAAAAAGGAAAGGAAAAGAAAAGAAAACTAGAAGAAAAACCAAAACAAGAGAAGAGAAGGGGTAAAAGGCGAAAGGAAGACAATAGTAACACGACGTTGAAACTTTTCTCCCTGTCCGCCTCCCGAGTCGAGATGAATTTGGAGAAAACCTACGCGACCTCCCGGGCCGGCCGCACAGGTGGGATTCGGGGGCTTCAGGGGCTCCGCGACACGGGCAACGCCGGCACCCGCCGCGGCCCGTCACGCGTGAGCTGCGCCGCGGGACCCGGTCGGGTGCGGCGGGGCCAGGTCCGGGGCGAGCGGCGGGGTCGGTTCCCTGTGGGGAGCTGCCGAGATACCCCCCGATCCCCCGCGGGACCTCTCTGTGTCCGCAGGGCACCGGGACTGGGGAGCGGCCGCGGAGAGCCCCATTCCGGTGGACCCGCGAGGAGCGCGGCTGTGGCGTGCCAGCGAGGCCGGCGCTGGGCGCCGTGGCGGGCTGGCGGCTCAGTGGCGAAATGCGATTTCTAAACGATCGATGGAGCCTTTTATTAGTTAAATCACCTGAATAATCGTTTAATCGATAAAGCATTTTATGCTTACGCAGCCTACGCCCCTTGCGGCTGGGCGGCCGGTAGGGATGCCCGCCGGGGCAGCTTCGGAGCTCTGCCCGGGTAGGGCAGCGCGGCTCCCTGAGGACTCTCCCGCCGCTGGCCGCGGGCACCGCCGGTGCCGCCGCATCACTCCGCCGTACCCCACGAGGGAGGAAGGGGCAGAAGGAAGGATGAGGGCAGGGTCGAAGGTCAACAGGGAGCGGTGTCTACCCTGCCTGTCCACGCTTGCCCTTCCCTCAACTGCTGAGGCCGGCGCGTCCCCTCCTGTGCTTGCATCCCCACCAACCTCGGGGTTACTCCCACCGGACCAAGGTCCGAGCGGCTCCGGAGGGCGAGCGGCCGGACAGTCCCTTGCTGAGCTGCGGGACTACAGGGGAACCCCCTCTGGCCAACTCCGGCCCCACTCTCCGCACCCCCGGAATGGCCGCATTCCCCTGGCCCGGCCCCACGGTGGCTGCTCTACCGCACCGGCGGGAGTTTCGCCTTCAACGAAAATTCGCTGTGCGCTCGCCAACCCCGCGCCGCCGCTGGCGGCTGCAGCTCCCGCCATTCCCCGGCCGCCGATGGGGGGGCCGTTCGGCCCCGAGAGCACGGCGGGGGACTGGCCCGGGGAGGGAGGGCGGAGTTCTCTCTGCGCCCCCTTCCAGCGGCGGTTGCGGACCCATAGCCGGGTGCCGGACGCTCCCGACTGTGCGGCAGCCAGGCGGTATGGACGAGGGCGGGGGCTCGGCTCCGCGGAACTTCGGCGCGGCCCTACGATCACCCGCAGTGGCGCGGATGCGGCCCGCGGAGACCAACCAGGCCTGGAGCTTGGTCTAGGGGCCGTGTCGCCGGGGCCGGGAGCAGTATCTCGGCGGCCGGAATGGGAACCCATCGGCCTCGGACGCGGTGGACCCAGGCTCCTGCGGGCCTTTCCCGGGGCAGCCGCGCCCCACCGCTACCGCGGGCGGGAGCGGCGGGGGAGACCTCGGCCAGCCTCCTTCGAGCCTTCACGCAGAACTCAGGCTCCCTGGCCGCGCCGTCCTGCCGCGGGGGAGACTGGCGGCCCCGGGAACCTCCGTCAGGACGTGGGGTAACCGACGCCCGTCGAGGGTCCCGTGGCGCCGGTTCGCGCCGTGCACCCGTCGGTCGTACCGCGGCTGGGGCGGCCGTCGGAAGTGCCGGGCCACACCTCTCCTCCCTCGGACCCCTGATCAGGATCCCCCACGCACACGGTCTCGCGTGGCTGCGGCCCCGCCCTCGCTGGCCTGCGGCCACGCCCCCCACCTCGATTGGCCCGGTGCCTGCCAATTGGGCTCGGCACCGCCCGGCTGCCGATGCGAGGAGCCGGCAAGTTAACTTTTGCGATTGGCAGTGGCGGTGAATGACGGCCGGGCCCCGCCCGCTGCCGCCCGCCGCTGTCCGCCCGCGCGGTGCTGAAGGGCCGCCCTCCGCAGCTCCTCCGCGGGCAGCGCGCGGCGGGGCCGGAGGCGCGGGCGCGGTCCCGGGGGCGGGGCCTGCGGCAGCACAGAGCTCCGCCCCGCCCCGCGCGCCCCCGCTTGGCCCTCCCCTGTCCCCGCCCCGCCGCCCGCCACAACCCCGCGTCCCGCCGAGGGCCGGCAGCGCGCTAGGCGCAGCGCCCGAGCCAGGCGGAGCCGCGCCGCCCGGGACCCGCTGCCCTCGGCGGCGGCAGGGGGCGGCGGCGGCTGTCCGGCGGGTGGCGGCGGGGGCGATGGGCGCGCAGCGCCGGCCCCCCAGGTAGGACGGCGGCCGCTGACGGGGCGCCCTGATCCCGCGGGGCCGCTGCGAGGCGAGGCGAGGAGAGCCCGGCCCCCGCCCCGCTCCCCGCCCTCTCGCACACCTTCCCCCGCCGCTGCCCTCGCCCACCGCCGCCCCTCCCGGCTCCGCGAGTTGCTGCGAGAGGCTCGGCGGGGGGCGGCACAGCTGGAGCGCGCCGCCGCCTCGGGACCGAACCCTTCCGACGGTCGGACCGACGGACTGACGGGGCGCCCGCAGCCACCCGCCCGCCTCCGCGCAGCCGCCGGCGCAGCCAGCACAAAGAGCCGTCGGGCAAGCACCTCCGGGCTCCGGCCGCCGGATAGAGACGCTTGCCAGCCCCGTGCCGCCCCGGAGTCGGGTGCAGCGGTTCGGCGGTCGCCGTGAGAGCGGCCGGGGTTAGACGCACAGCCCTAGGCTGAGGGTGCTCGCTGCCCCCGACGGAGTGGCTGGACGCTGCGGGCGGCGCGGGGAGCCGCTCTGTCGGCCGGGCCCAGCTCGGAGTGGGACTCGATTATTCTTTTTTTCTCATCCTTTTTGGGTTGAGTGTTTTTTTTGCGTTTTTTTTTTTTTTGGTTGGTTGGGTTTTTGCTTTCTTTTTTTTTTTTTGCTTTCTTTTTTTTTTCCTTGATTTTTTTTTGTTGGTTGGTTTTATTTTTCTTCTCCTCGGCTGTTTCCTGAGCCAACCTCCCCAGCCCCTGGGCCGTGAGCCGGTGGCGAATCGGGACTTACTCGGAGAAGCAGCCCCGCTCGGACCGCCTAGATGGAAATTCACTGTAAGCACGACCCGTTCGCAGCGATGCACAGTAAGTGACCGCCACTCCAACTTCTCCAACACGCCGCGACGGGCCCCGCGGGATCGCGGACAGCGCTGCCGCCCCGGGGTTTTGGTTCACTGCTGTCCGGGGCTGTCGCCGCCGCGGGGCGCGGGGCAGACCAAGAGCCGCAGCCGCCGTGCTCCGTGGGGAGGACGGCTGTGTGTGTGGGTGCTTTGCCGATGGATGGACAGCGGTGGGATGCGGCAGGACCTCGTACTCCCATTTAGACCGTTTAGTACTATCAATTGTAGCCGCCGCCGAAATGTGTTTGGGCACGGAGACGGATGTACACACGCGTGTGCGTGTTTGCCTGTGGTGTGCATGCGCGTTCGTTTCTATCGATAAACGTGTGTATTTATGTAATTTTTTCAGTCCTAAATCGAATCTCCGGGAAAAAAGTCGCCCGGTGTTACCGACGAACGGAAAAGTTTTGTCTATGATATTCTCCCTCTATGTCGACGTTTTGATATTAGTTAATTCAAATTAACGAAACAAAACCCAATTATAATTATAATAGTAATGAAAATAAATAAGCAAACAGGCACCACAAAGGGCGCGCAGCGTCGCTGGAGGGAGGATTTTGTTCCGTGTTACCGGTACATCATGGGTAGGTGCAGCGGCTCCCCGGCGCTCGGCCGCGAAGGAGCGGACGGGCAGACGTGGCTGAGGTAACAGGTCGCTGTCTGCCGGGATGCAGCGTGCTGGAGAGGTCGGGGAAGACTTGTACATTAGCACAGTGTTATGTGAAATGACATCTTCTCTCACGGTGAGTTAAACGCTGCATTACGGCTGGAGATAGCGAGGGAATTTAAGGTAGAACTAATCTCATTTCCTCGTGCACCGCAGCCCTGGAGCTAGAAGAAATTTGTTTGCAGGATAAACAACCCAGCCGTAGGGATGGAGATCTCCCTCCCTCCGTCTTTCCCCGTTGGTCTCTTCGCGCCGCTGTCCCTCTGCCCGCCGTTCCAGAGAGCGCCTGGGCGAAAACGGGCTGCGGCAGTTCCCGAGTAAACGGATTGTCCCTCCCGCGGCACGGGGTGCGTCCATTCCGGCATCGACCCGAATCCCGTTTTTTTACAGCAAACTTTACGGGTGGGGAGCCCGCAGGGGTGTGCGGAGCCTCTGCCCGCGCCACCGCGGGGCCCGCGAACTGCAACCTACGGAGGACGGGGTACCCCGGCGGGAGAAGCCGCGCCGCTTCCGTCATCCGCAGCCCTGGAAAATCGATGCCAGTAGCTGGAATTTAGGGGCAAAACAGAAGTAAACCCACCGCCACCGCGCCACTCCCCCACCCGCTATCGCGTTCCGGACCCCGGCCTAAGGGGGCGGAGCGCCCGGGGCTTTTCGCCTCCTAACGACCCCCGGACCCGCTGCTCCCCAGGGCAGGTACGGGGCGTAACTCCAGCGGAAGAGGATCTGGGAGCCGGGCATCGGCGGGGGCTGTCGCCGGTGGGGAACCAGAGCTGGCGGCAAGGGACGGACCGTCCCGAGGTAGACCTCGGCACCTCGTAACGCCGGCATGGTCCCAGCGGCTTCGCCGCCCCAGCTCCAGGGGATCGGCCGGCCCTCAGGCCAGCTCGTCTGCTGTCCGCCCCGGCTCCCCCGTCCGCTGCTCCGAGGCTCCCGGCACCACGACGGGTTGTGGGGAGTCCTGGGCTGCGGAGCGGGAAGCCGAGCCACGCACCGGCCCCGCTCCCTCATTCACTCCCCGGGCAGGGGCCCAGAGCACCATGCCCCCCGCATTCCGCCTCCCGCTGGCCACCGGCCCGACGGGGTCCCCGGTGCCCGGCCGCAGTCGTGCAGGGAACGCCGCGGCCGGCTGAGCGGGACCCGGGGCGGGTAGGAAAATGCCCTTGGCTCTGGAGCCGATTCCCGAAGCAGTGGCAGGTTTGGGGAGGGGTCCCTCGGCGCGGCGGAGAGGACGACGGCGGCCCCAGCCTTTGTTTCCCCACGGCTGAAGGGTCGATGTGTCGGCTGGGGCAGACCCGGGCTCAGCCGGCCTCCCGGGGCTGGGAACAGCCTACGGCCGGAAAATCAGCCTTTTCCCTAAGGAAAAGCATGCCTCAATGCTCCTTTTTCTTTATCTCCCCCCCCCCCCCCCCCCCCCCCCCCCCCCCCCCCCCCGCCCCCCTTTTTGTCTTTCTATCTTTCTATTTTTCTCTTTCCTTTCTCTCTTCCTCTCTTTTCCCACCCAGTTTCTCTGTTCTTTCCTTGCCTTCCTGTCCTTCCTGTCCTTCCTCCCTTCCTCCCTTCTTTCTCCTCTTCCTTCCTCCCCTCTCTTGCTTCCTTTCCTCTCCTGCTTCCTTCCTCTCTTCTCCTTTTCTCCCTTTCCTTTTCCTCCTCCTTTCCCCCTCCCTCCCCCAATCATCGCCTGTTCCCTGACCACCACCACCGGATCTTCCCAGTTATATTGGATGCACAGTGTGTGATTTTGCACAGCTAAAGCCGCTGATGGGTGACACTTCGCCACAGCGTTAAGGGGTTGTTCCTCTACACCATCGTATTGTCCCCGCTCTGGCCGCGGCATAAGCCCAGCCCCGGTGTGGCCTTACCGCTGCCGGCACCATCCTGGCCCGCACGGGGGTCTGCCCCCGCGCCCGGGGCTGCAAGGGGGGGCGCGCCAGCCCAAGTCCAGTGCCGTCTGCTTCTCGCAGCGACGCAGGCAGAGCAGGCACTTGTCGGCTTGCCACAGACTGAAGCTACCTTTAGCAATCACATATTTCATGTGGATTCGTTATGTGTCCTGACAATTTTAGAAGGTGTTTGCAAAGTTTGGCAGCAGTTTATCAACGGTGAAATGACTAGATTTAAATAAAAATAGCTCTATACAATCTTTTCTTTTCCTCCAATATATATATTTTATTTTTTTTTTTTTTTTTACACCGAGGCGTTTGGCTTGTCATCTTATTCACTACCATTCGAGCCCTGTGCAAATAGAGTTTTTGTATTTTGTTTTTTCCAGAGTTGGCATCTGTACTGCCCCTGTTGCTTGTTTTCAGCTTCTCTACTCCCCTGTAATCAAAGTAGTTTGGATGATTAACAACACGGAGTTTAATTGTATTACCTCACATGGTACATGGGATTATTACATGTTCATGAGTTTTACACAGTTTCATTACTTACTTCCTTCGTGTTAATCCAAGTGGGTCCTGCTTCCCACCAGATATATGATTCACGCTGTTAAAGATGAACAGTAGAAATCTGCTTGAAAAGAAATAGTATACTGGGCTTGCCTGAATGTTCATGTTTCATTTGTGGGATCATAGTATCTACCAGGACTGCTGTAAATTATAAGAGCAGAAATCATGCTCTGACATATATTTTTTTTCCTCTTGATTGAGTCAAGGTACCCGGGGGAAATAAAAAAAAAAAAAAACAACAACAAAACCCGAAAATCCATGTATGTAATTTAGGGTATCTCCTTCTGTGCTTAGATACAATGCACTTGCTGAGCGATCACCCAGCTGTGTTTTCAGCTGGTTTCCTAGCCTGAGGCTTACGAGTTGCCTGTTCTCCATGGGGCAGCACTGGGCTTGCCCCCAGAGTTGCGGTCGGGTGAACGTGGCAGCTGGCATTGGGAGGAGGGTGGTAGATGTCCAGAGAGCTGGGCACCTCTGCGTGTGGCTTTCTGGGGCCATTTTCCTACAAGGGACTCGACCTACGTTCTGGCAGGAGGGTCCTCCGTCTGGAGAGTGGCAGTACGGCAGTGCAGACGGCTGCCTCCGTGCTTCCTGTCCGGGGAAGATCGGCTGGACCGATGCTGGGGAGGCGATGCCGAGTGCCGGGGAGTGCTGGGGCTGGGGAGTCTGGCCTGCAGAGACGTCTGAAACACTCACATAGCTCTTCTTCTCCTGCCTTCTCCCCTTCCCTGTGTATTTCAGGACATGGAGGCGTGAATCAACTGGGGGGTGTTTTTGTGAACGGCCGCCCCCTCCCAGATGTCGTTCGCCAAAGGATCGTGGAGCTTGCCCACCAAGGGGTCCGGCCGTGTGACATCTCCCGGCAGCTCCGCGTCAGCCACGGCTGCGTCAGCAAAATACTTGGCAGGTAAAGGGGGGACTACGAGTCTGCTGTGTCCATCAAAAGTGTCAGTGCCGGTCCCTGAACCGAAGGCTGCAGGCAAATGGAGAATAGTAGAAACCTCAGGAAACAAGCCCAATGAGTCGAGGGGCTTCCTGACCACTCGTGGTTTTACATGCCTGATGTGAAGGGAAAGTGATACTCTTCGTATGTGTGGTTTGCTCCTTTCACTGTTTCTCATAGGTAATTCTCCTGCTATGTGACGTGTATTCGCTGTATATACAGCATGTATCCCGTGCCTGTCTGTTCTGAATGAGTAGAGACATGTGGGAGTCATCCTCAAAAAATGTGAAAAAGAAACAGAAGTTGTGGAAATCACTTGTTTTACTTTCTGAAGACGACTCTCTTTAACAGTAATACTATGTATTACTTCAACATTGCAGGGCATTCATTCACACAGGCTAGCAATCTGTCCCACTGCTTAGTTCAACATCTTTTTCTACTTTTGTGCTGGACTATGCTTTTAATCAGAGCACAGGACATAAAGTTATAAAGTAACTATTAACCATCTTATTTTTTGCTATTTTGGGAGTAGCTCTCTGATCAGGCTGGAGTTGTTCGAACCACCGAGGCAACAAGAAATTAAAACTCTGATTTTGTATGATTTCCTGATTTTGTTTTAAAATTTGACATAGATACAGGTCAAAAATACCGTTACTGCTTCTTCATATCTCATGAATAAATCTGAACGTAGCCTGTATAAACTATAGAGTTAAAATGGTTTTGGGCATCAGGTATTCTGAGGTACTTGGGCATCCTATATTAAAGAAAACATTTTATTTTGTTGTTAGAACATATTTTTTTTTTGGATAATCTGGAAAGTTAATTCGTGAACTATTTACTGAATTTTCACAGTTCATTGTTTAGAATTTTACTGTTTTATTTTTACCTTTTGCTTCTCCAATTTTTAGAGAACTTGCTTTTCAGGATATAGCATAGCTGCAAAGACTGTTAAAGCAAAATGCAGGGGATCTGCTTGGATTAGCAGCATTTACGGTCTCTCAATGGCCATTTAAGTGTTTGGGATCAGACTGACTGGCGTAGTCACAGGCCCTTGGTTTTGTAGCTCTTGGCACTCTTTTCCCCACAGCCCCTTCTCATCTCTACTCACACGGAGCCTTCACAGCCCTGTGTGGTGCTTTTTGAGAGAGCTGTGCTAGCCCGTGTGCAGTTACACTCAGCATCTCTGCTTTTTCCCTCCCACTTCCGTTGCAAGGAGATACATTCCCCTGCAAGCTATGCGTGTGCTTGCCAGTGTAGTTTTAAGGGCATTGATGCCTTTGCTATTCTAGAGAAAACAACTTTCCATGGGCTTTATGTGAGACTTACTTGCCCATCATGGGCTGTTTAACTCAGTTACTGGCTTGCATCCGCTGCCTGCACACTGCTAGCATGGTTCGGCTGCTGGTGCTCTCTGCTGCAGCAGAATCACCAGAAGTTCCCACCAGGATCAGTGCACAACTAAGAAGCAGACAATTTATTTACTTCCCAAGCAAATGTCCAATGATTTCACTTTTGATAGTTCGAATAGATCTACCACTAGATGTATTTTTACTATATAGCTAAGAGTGAGGCTCCAGAGCTTTGTCATTGAAGGTGTCAACAACAAATGGGAATTTCATAGCTCATTATTTTCACAACTAATAATTACAGTGGATAAAATGTCACTGTAATTGCAGGTGTGTGTGTGTGTGTAAAAGATGGGTATCCTTTTGATAAATCCCCACTTTTGGAATTCTATAGTCAGAATTTTTAGTCCTTGACAGAGCCTTGAAAACCCCCCAGAGGCAGGGAACCAGTAGTTGCAGTGCAAGTGAAACTCCCACCCTCAGAGAAGGAGGGTACTTTCCCCTTTTCACTTTTTCACTTTTCCTCTGCACTGGAAGCTTGCTGGGAGCAAAGGGCCTGAACCTGATGTGCGCAATATGAAGCCAATTACAGCCATCCTTGCCTTTAAGATGGAGATGGGAGTCAGGGATGTCCCTGCTGTGCATCCTGCAGGCCTTTTAGTGTGCCCAGGTGCATTGTTCAGGTGGAGGGAGGTGTCAATGGCACCACTGGATGAGAGTTGTCCCCTGTTGCAGTGAGCTCTCCTGACTGCCTGGGGAGAAGGACTTGGGCCTGGTCCGGCAGCCTCCCAAGCAAGGCAGGTCTTTCTGCTGATGTGTGAGTGCCTTTGCAGGGCTGAGGTGGTGAGGGCTGGCAGGCAGGCAGTGGTTTCAGGATTTGGAAATGGAAGCCCTGCTGCCCAGAGGGCACCAGAGCTGTGTCCCTTGGTGAGCTCGCAGCTGCCACAGTACTGTGGCGGCAAGGGCCTTTGCGGTAGTGGCGTTACCTACCAGGGTGAGTCAGCCATGGAAAATGTCGTTTCGCCAGCTCAGCCGTGGCTTCCCAAACTGCTGGCTGATGCCTACTCTGCTGGCCTGCCCTGCATTGTGGGGTAGCTACCAGAGGTACCATGCCATGGGGTGGTGGGGCATTGTTGGAGAAAAACACAAAAGAACATTTATGTAACATCCATCGTTTTTGACCAGAAATAAGAAAATGGCAAGATTTTGTTTGGAAGCATTCACGGTATTTTCTGGCTTCCTTTAACACTACCCTGAAAAGAGAAACTCCAGCAGGAAAGATTTTGAAGCCAGGGGTGTGAGGTTTTAATAGGTTTACTTCTAGTATATTTATGTTTCATATTTTTTTTTCAGTAGATCCATGCTTGCCATCATTTTGACATGTCCTCAGGAATCAAAGGGGGAGCTGAATTTTACTCCTCTGCCCTAAAGCTCACTACCAGGCTGTGTTTAGAGGCACCAGGAGGGTTATAATCCATCTCTGACACTTGACACTTTCCCTTGCTGTTACTGGTTAAATATATTAAAACTGGTGTTAAAACTGGTTAAATGGCTCATGGATACAGGTAGATCTGAGTTCACATCTGCATCCAGAATATTTGAAAACATATGCAAACAATGCAGTGTAGGTCTCTTTCAAGGAATTTTAGGCCCTGCACACAGAGCCCTCCCTGAAAGATTGAAAACAGGTAGCCTGGCAGGTAGCCTGGCAATTTGATGAGCATGGTTGTGTGTTACAGTGAGAGAGACACTGGCTGTGCAGCCTGTTAGTGCTCTGCTCATGCTGGAAAGATCGGGGGATTTTAGTTTTTTTTCATATAATGGGCATGTCAAGTAGCTGCAGAGAAAATACATTAATCAGCATCCTTAGATTCTTACTTCAGGGGTCTTTTCTGCACTCCCTACTAGGAACACAGGCATAGAGCACTGAGTGGACACATTTAAGCTGCTGAGAGTGTGTGGCTTGAGCCTGGTTGAAAGTCTCATGGATCCATGTCCTGCCCTGTGCAGAAGGGATGTGCCAGATCAGTGGGGCAGTTGCTGCAGGCAGGCACAGGGTTTATTTATTTCTTGTTTGCTCATAAGAAAATTCACAAGATGCAAAGAAGATGCATGTCTGGGAGATCGCCTTGTACACTGTGCTCCCTGGCAGCACAGCATAGAGGAGCACGATCTCGCTCTTGGTCTCTATTCCAGCCTTCAGTGGGTAAGATATGCTGCTCTTAGCAGCATGTTCAAGGCCTCGTTTATTAAAAGGGAAGACTTGTGGGGCTGGAAACCTCAGCTGCAATTTATTGTTTTTTTCAATGCTTCCAAAAGCACTGTGTGATTTACATGTGAAGAAATAAGGCAGATTTCTGTCATTGTGGGGATCCAGTCTTCTGTCTTCTCCAGCATGGCACCATAGAGCTGCTTGTGTGGGTAAAGATGCTACACCTGAGGAAAGGCCGCAGAACTGGTCACAGAAACCAGCCCACATCAGAGTGGGGACAGCTATCTTTTCCTTGAAGTCTGCAACTGAATCTACTGGAAACATGCTGTTAAAAAGAACGCATTTTAAATATGTCAACTATTAAAACTATAACATGCATGTTAAAACCAGAAAATGGGGAAGAGATATACCGGCATATTTATCCTGGAGGTGCATATAAAATACAATACCTGGCCTTCATTTAATTATGAAATGATAGTAAGCTGTAGATATTAATGACAGAGAATTTTTGTATAAACTGTAATTTGCTACAAAAGAGTTCACCACAGAAAGTGGTCTTGGGTGAAATTTGTTTCTATTATTGCGAGTACCACTGATTAATAACATACATTTCCAGTGAAGTTTGGATTCCGGCATACCCTTTAATCTTGTATTGTTTCTTTTGTCTTGCTATTACAGAAAAATATATATTGTAACCCGTGGCCCCAGTTCCAATTAATATAAGTTAATCTATTAGGTGATAAAGCACTACATAGGCAGAAAATATGTATGTGAAAGTGAAGATGTATCTCAGGATTTACTGGGGTTTGGTTACCTTGAAATTATGTTCTGTGTAAATCTCAAGGCATGTTCTTTGCCTGTCTGTGATAACTAAAGCTTTGTTTTGGATGTTGTCCCAGGTATTATGAAACCGGGAGTATTAAGCCTGGAGTGATTGGAGGATCAAAACCAAAGGTCGCCACACCCAAAGTCGTTGAAAAAATTGCAGAGTACAAGCGCCAAAATCCCACCATGTTTGCCTGGGAGATCAGGGATAGACTCCTCGCCGAGCGAGTGTGTGACAATGACACCGTGCCCAGTGTCAGTTCAATTAACAGGTAAAGATCTGTCTGGTCCTGGGGAGGGGTGCTCCTCAAAGCGCCACTGAATACCCATTTAGTTAGCAGGACTGGGTGTTTGGGCTGTTTGCAAGACAGCAAACATTAGCTGCATTAGCCTTCCTGTGTTCCCCCTATGTGTTTGGTGCTGGGGAGCAGCTGTGGGCTCACCTCGGCAGCCAAAACATCACAGATTACAAGCATTTTCTAGGAGTGGGCAGGTTCTGCTGCAGGCCTTTGCTTCTTTCCTGTCCTTTCTCCAGTCTGGGAGTTGCAGTCCTCACTGGTAATGATCCTGTGTGTATGCTCCAAATGAGTTCTGCTTGATAGCATGGAGGTACATCAGGATGTGCTTTTCCGGGGGGAAGCTGAGACGACCATTGAGAGAGGTGGCAGTAACCTGGAAAAAGGGGGTGCCCAGTGCCTGGAAGAGGGTACCAATGGTATGGGCCTGAGGTACAAATTCTGTTCTTCTGATGTCTGCTTAGTGTTGTTGAAGTTGGCCAAGAACCATGCTGGCTGCTGCCTGCTATTGTCAGTGTTGTATTGCTGAGGTAATTTGGTCAGTAGCTTTCAAGTGACTTGGCTGTCTGTTTATTACATGGATGTGCGTAAGTGGCCTTGAGTTGGTTTTCTAAAAATGCAGGAGAATCTCATTTGGAGACTCAGTCCTGCCTTTGGCAGCTTTTTTCCATGACCTTGCTTGGAAGGACTGGGCTCACAGAGGGGTTTGGAGCTGCACTAACCTCCTGCCATCTCAGTTACACCTTCTGTACTCATCCACTTCCTTCTGAGTCCAATGATGTCTAAAGCTGGTGCTGAAAAAACACAGTGAAATACTTTGTGATGTCTCCACCCCTGACAGACAGATAATAAGGGATTAATACTTGGAAGCAGGAGTGCTTGGGCAGTCTCATACAGACTCACACCCCTGACAAGCAGTGTCCTTCCATTTTTGCTCAGAGGTGTGCCCTGTGCTGGGCTCCGTCCTCTCCATGCTGGTGAGATGGTTTTCACTTGCGTGATTGCATGCAAATTCTTTGAATGCAGATAGCTATAAAGTCCCATTTGTGTCCATGTACGTGAAATAAATTGATGCAATATTCTTTTATTGGCTATCCCAACCTGATTTGCATTCATGGAGTTGCCGCTTGAATAGCTGGAGTGGCTTCCCCAGTGTTAGCAGAGAGCAGTGTCTCTGCTTTGCTGAACTGAACGTGGAGTCATCCATTCCCATGTTCAAGAGCACAAATGGGTCAGTTAACAGTTAACAGGGCCTGGGAGCCCCTGACTTCCTGAGGCTCCAGAGAAGCATTCTGTAATCCTACAGACATGGTATTTTTGGTTTTAGAAAGGATTTGAGAAAATAAAGTAGATACCAGGGAAACTGAAGGAAAATACCACTCTGCCTGACCTCAAATAACTGAGGGCAAGCTCTGCTTCCATTAAAGCCGGTGCACATCCTGCCATATGAGAAGCATTGCTGCTGTGAGCAGTCCTGTGTTTGTGTATTACAGCTTTCATCATCTTCCGAAAAACTACCAAAAAAAGGCAGTCATAGCACTAGGAAAAAGGGAGATAAAGTGGCTTCCTGTCATGTTTCGAGCCAATTTCCATATTCTACCTCTTGCTGTGTTCTTGTATGTTTCCACATGGACAGTGTCTACACTCCCACTGCCATTGCATTGGAAACTCATTTTGTGATTTGGCACAAAGTTTTTTGGCTGGAAATCTCATTCTTTCTCATATGCTTGTGATGGTGCTTAAGATCTTTTCCTTTTTTGAGGGTGTGCAATCCCTTTTTTAGAAATGCACGCAATCTCTTTGAATCAGTCTGTTTAGCTGGAGATTTGTTTTTGCCAGCCTAGGAGCTCATCCTGAAAACCCAAACCAAACTATCATGATAAGAAACCTTGAATTCACATCAAAATACTTGGCTTTAATGTTAAGTTCTCCCAGTTCCATGATGTAGTGTGTGGATTTTATCCTCATATTTAAAATCAGGGTATACTTCCAAGGCTTCGCCAATAGGGGTGTTACAAACCAAGGATGCAGACCCTTAGGATGCCCCTATAAGGTCATGATGCCCCTATTCACCACTGATGTGCAAATCAGGAGCTGCACTGTTGCTGCAGACCTGAGCCCATTTGAAATGGCACGGTGAGGTTCCTGTCCTACTGCAGGGAGGGTGAAGCCAAGCAATTGGCATTCCTGCACAGGAAGATGCGGACACCCCACACTGCTCCCCTAGTCCCTGCCTCTCATTGGAGAGGGGGGATCCCCTGGGGCCATGCTATTCCCTTCAGAGGAATATCTGCTGTTGGAGAATGTCGGGGCTACTGGGACAGACTGTGCTCAGCACATCCCTGCTGCGGGCATGGCTTTTTGCAGATGAGCTTGAGCTGCTGCTTTATATCGAGTGAATAATAACTATTACTATTAATTAATAACATTTATTAATAATAGGTCACTCTTCCACAACAGGGGCAAGTCTGTGTGATTAAGGCTTAATTAATCATTGCAATTAGTTTTGCTCAAATAAGCTGAGAAATGCCCAGCTGCTTCAAAGTGCTCCAGTCCTCCGTCCATCCAGAGATGAAGATGTTTATGTGTCAGAAGTCCTTGCGCATCTTTCCCTTGCCACAGCGGCAGGGAGGCCTTGTGCAGGTGCTCATGCAGGGTCCCAGGTCCTTGGCTGTGCTCCTCCACTGAAACTCGCCCTGACCCCTGCACCGGGCTGGCTGCTCCAGTCCTTGGCTGGGGATTTTGCTGCTGAGGACCCATCCATCAAAGAGGTGTAACACCCAGCAGCTTTGCTTTGCAGCTGGCTGCCAAAAAGGTGGCTTACTAAGCTCCTGTCAGCCTCCATCAGACCCTGCAGACAGATTGTAGGGGAAGAAGATGGCAGTGTGTCCTGGAATGGGGATGGGCATCACCAGTGGTGGTTCCCATACAAGCTCATGGGGTGGCCTTCCAACAGGCAACTGCTGTTTGTTACCATGAATGCACTGCCAGCTGTCTCTCACCTCCCCTCTCCTCCCCACTTCCACCCTAGAGGTGCCAAAATGGCGATGGGTATCCTTTTCCTAGGCAGCAAGGACTAGGTCCTCAAGGCACTGAAGCTGCAGCACCCTGATGAGGGTGTTTGAGTCAGTCACCTGAAGGTTCCTAATGACTGGGGCTGGGGGCAAAAACGTGGTCCTGAACTCACCCACCAAACTTTGATCTTTCAGTGAGTGCCAAGGGGATAATACACAGAAAGTCGTTTTTGTATTGTATTGTGTGTGTCCTGAACCGAAAAAAGCAGTTCTTGGTGCCCCCTGCCATTGTGTGCTTAATATTAAGTAGTCTTTTCTATTCAACTACATGCAGGATCATTCGGACGAAGGTGCAGCAGCCACCCAACCAGCAGGTCCCAGCTTCCAGTCACAGCATAGGTAAGGAAAACTTTAAAAAATATATAATTAAAAATTAGCATAATGGATAACAAATATTCTAAAGAACTTTTAATCATTCTTATGGACAGATAATTTTGCATAAAACACTTCAGCACATGTGCTAATGCACCTTCTTTGTCATTCTCCAAGGGCTGAACATAGTAAATGAATTTTATAAATACTACTAAAAGGTTTTGAATTTTACTGATTATTATGATAAATAGCTTTCACCATGAGACAGAAAATTGAAATCTAAACCAAAAAAAAGCCACTAATGGGGGTCTATAGAATGTCAGATAATTAAAGTAATAAATCAAGAAAGGGACACTTATTCATAACATTTTCTGCATCATTAGTCAGTAAGTAGTTTTGAATGTGTTTTTTTCATCTATCAACCATCCCTTCCACAATTCTTTGTGCACTTGCAGCCTTGAGTGAAGAGGTGGGAAAACTTTCTGAAACTTTAATTCAGCTGCAGACCGGTGATGTTGTGCCCCGAGGCAGGCAGAGCGGATCCCGGGGAGGGTGGCCTGGCTCCTGGGGCATCCTCAGCCCTTCCTGAGGCTGACAGTAGCCTCTTTGTCATGCCACAACAGGGATGGAGCAGCTCAGTCAGGGCTCAGGGCTCCTTTCTTGATGTCCTTTTTCCCTGAAAGCCACTGGGGCATGGGTAAGTCCTTGCTCTGTAAGCAGAAGGGAGTGGGATGGTGGCCCTGGTTCCTCTCTGTCTTTATGGTGTCACCTCTGAAATGGGAAAATGCTTGCTCTCCCTGTCTTGGCAAGAGTGGGCTGGCACTGTGACACTTGAGTGTGGGTGCAGAACTATGTGATCTCTTTGATCTTGTCAAAAATGTCACACTGCAGAACTGTGTCCTGAGCCTTTCTCTCCAGGAAATGCCAAGACAATCTCAAGAGGAGGAAAAGCATCCCTCATTTTGCTATTGTGGCTTATGGGCTGTGTCCCCCTGAGGAAAACAAGAGCAGAGAAGGCAAATCTTGTTTCTCAGGGCTTGGGCTTGATAGAGGCAGCAGATTTTAACACAGGTTTGCTCTGTGTGGGCTGTGGCTCTTCACTGTGGTCCTGCAGTGGATCCCCTGTGCTTGGGGGCTGCATGGTGATTTCTGGGATTGTGTGCCAGCACAGGCTCAGCCTATGAGCTGATGGAGGTTACAGCGGTGCTCCCTCCTCTGCTTGCTTCTGTACAGCTTTGACTCCCACAGCATCACATGAACACAGTGTCTGCATCCCTGGCGGGCATCTCCAGGCTTTTGTTGGCTGTGATGAATGAACCCCTCCCTGAGCTGAATGTAGCCAACACCCTTTCCTGAGGGCTGTGCCAAAGCAAACTTGATTTAATTGACACTTTGGAGAGCTTTAGGACCTTTCAGCCACGTGGCACACAGCTGGCTATCCTTGGGTCCCTGGGCAGTACCAGCCACTCTGGGCTCTTCACTGAGTGGGGGCTGGTGGCTTGTGCCAGCGGGATGTTGGCAGCAAACCCAGCATGGTGAGTGCAGGCTGCTGTGCTCCCATGAGGTTCCTGAGCCAGGAGGCTGGCAGCCTGCCCTGAGACCTCACTGGGGAGCCTGTCTGGGGAGGGTCCTCCCTCTGCATGGCTGTGTTCCCAGCAGCTCATCCACCTGACCGGTGACATGGCCTGTTGGGGCCTAATGGCATCTGCTGGCCCGAGAAATGTGCCTTCCCACTGTGCCTCGCTTAGGATGGGGCATCTGAATGCTTAAGGAAAGCATCCTCCATCCAGCAGCATATGGCCTTGTCCCCTCATGGTGGGGCAAGGGGTAACCATGTCACTGCTCCCACCCTCACACAGGGCTCTGGTGGCAGTCTGATGGGCAGGGGTCCTTCCCAAGCCAGGAGGGGCCCCAGGGGCCAGCAGATCCCCAGCCCTGTGGCCAGCTGGCCTTCGTCATGCTGCAGGAGCTGGTGGCTTCTGAGTAGGCTGGCACTCATGTTGTCTTGTTGCTAACCTCCTGGCTTTGCCTTGCAGCTTCCACGGGGTCTGTGACTCAGGTATCCTCTGTCAGCACTGACACTGCCGGCTCATCTTACTCCATCAGCGGGATCCTGGGAATCGCCTCCCCTGGCACTGAGAGCAACAAGCGCAAACGGGATGAAGGTAGTGGGAACTTTTTCCTGGGTGGGGGGTGTGCACTGATGCATGACCTGGAGGGATGGTACAGGGATGGGGTGGATGCTGTGTGCATGTGGCATGATGTAGCTTCAGACGTCTCCCATTGCTGTCTGCTGTGGTGGGGTTTGGTCCTGTTTCATCAGGCCTTTGCCAAGGCCCCAGCCAAGCTGGAGAGCTTTGGTGTGACCTGGTGGCCAGAGGCAAGATTCCTTTGAAGAGTGGGGGTTGTCTGGGTGTTCCAGATAGCACTGGCGGTGTGTCAAAAGTTTAACCAGAACCTCCTCCTGACCGAGTAACATTCCCCTCCTGCCACTGAAAAGAGAAAAAGTGGCCATCATGTTAATTATCTGGCCACCTGAAATACAAGGTGTCAGAGGGGCTTCCCCATCCACAGAGACATATAGAGTTAATGGCAGAGCTGTCTGCCATACTGTATCTCTGCGGGTCCCCCCAGCACTGAGAGGCTTTTATTGGTCTGGGAGGTGGAAACAAGCATGGCCTGGTTGTGGCTGGATATTGCCAGTGCTCCTCAGACCCGTTGTAGGGTATGTGGTCCTGTTTCATTCTATGTCCTTGGCATTTTTGTAATGAAAACACTGCTATGAAGAGAAGGACGTGAGGAATAGAGTGGAATGGAAAAGATGAGAAATTCTGTGTTAGTGTCTTATAAAAGCACCTTTAGTCTAGAGCATCCTTTTTGTTTAGTAAGAGCTTACAGAGAGGGGTTGGAGCCAAGACTGTGGACATGTGGTGGTGGAGGGGACACGAGAGCTTCAGTGGGGATGCTGCAGCTGAGGCTGTGGAGAGCACTGAAAAGATGTGTGGCTGCCCACCCTACAGCAGTGCTGGTGGGCTGGGGATCCCTTTTGCTCTTGAAGGGGATGAAGCCGCCTCCTGCCTGCCAGGTCAGGCTCCTGCCCTGTGCTGTGGAGCACACATGGTCCCCGGCTCTTGTGCTGCTGGTGTGGGTCCAGTGGGGCCCTACATCCCTGTACCCTCTGTACGGGGGAAGCCATAGTAACATTAACCAAAGCTGGGGAGAAACCCAGCTGAAATTGGATGAGCAGCCTGGTGCCTGAGCTGTGCAAACAGGGTTAGGTTGGAAATGCCTAGTCAGGTTGCAGAGCAGTACTTGGTTTACCGAAGCAGGAGAAAACTGTGAGAAGTTTGTCAGGCCAATATAGCCATGCAGGGAATGGTTCGATGGTGGGAGTGCAAAACTCCTTGTGCGTAGGTACTTGCTGAATATGCCATTGTTAGTTAACTATGCCATCAAACATCTGATGCTTTTTTCCAAGTCAAGGCCACAGGTGCATAGATGCATAAAAGCAGGTAAGGTAGAAATTCTGTGTTTTACCAGCCAGGTCAGGAGACACGCCATCTGTTAGTGAAGGCACTCTGCTCTGTTTTAGTCCTGTCCTGATGGCCCAGTTCTTGGGTGCCTTGGTCACAGAAGCCTTTGGTTTAATTGTAGAGAAAATAATTAAATGTTTCCTTGACAAGATCAGAAGCAGAGCTGAGAAATTCCACAGCTTTTGCCAGTCCAGGTTTAGAAGAGAGCACAAGATTTCTAAAAAAAACCCCATCGTTATGGCAGGATGAGTCATGGTTTTCCAGCTCCTAAGCTGGACAGTAATGCTGTCCTCAGAAGGCCATTTAAACTGCTTTTGTAATAGGCTCAGGGCTGCAGATTTGGAGAGGTATAAACAGGTACTTCAACATCTCTGTCTGTTTGAGGGGCTCCCTGGGAGTGTCTGTAACCTGTCTCTGTCCTGCACAGCACAAGGCTCCTCTGCATGGGTAGGTGTGAGGTGCCCTTGGAGGTGTCCCAAGGCTTCATGCTGCAGGTGACAGGGATGTGGGTCATATATGTTAGCCTCTAATGTGGAGAAGCACATCATCTAATTATGGCCTGTATCATGATGCAGTTGCACAAGGGGGCAGAGTTAACTTTACCATTTTCCCACTTCAGAGAGCCAAGCGAGCTTCTACTTCTGCAGCAAGCCCCTTGCACCATGTCTTTGCCATGTTGTGCTGTTTCTCACTAGCTGTTGGAAGGTGTGTGCTTGTTGCTGTACCTCCCCACTTATGTCTCGTGGAGCCACAGGCTGTGCACCTCATACCTAGTGGTTCTGGCTCCCCTTGGCCATGGAGTGAAGTGGGGTGGACTTGCCCCTCTGGCTTCCAGCTGCATTGAGCGCTCCACCTGATTCATTACTTGGTCTTGTTCCACTCACTCTTGACACTTTTTCAGCAGATGTCACCAGTCTTTAACCCAGTGGGGAGCTTCCTGGGTAGCAACAGGGGCAAACCAAATCAGACAGTCTTTATTGGTTTATATAGCTAAAGGTGTCATTTTTTTTTCCTGCTGCAATACGGCCTTGAAGCAGATATGCCTTCGTGGGGGATCTGTTACTTTCACTTGTGGTTAAAAGACATGCTACTGACACAAGAAACAGGCTATTCTGTAAGGAGACAGAGAGATACAGTCAGTGCCAAAGCCTCAAGTAGCAGTGGTCGCTGGGCAGCAGGCTCACTGTTTGGCTTGCAGACCACCTTCTTCGAGTTTTGTAGCTGCACATTTGCCTGTCCCTGCAGCTCAGGACAAAGTGTAGAGGTGCAGGGGGGTGGCAGAGATGTGCAGAATGATCTTGCTGAAGCTGCCTGCTAGTGAAGTGGATGTGTTTTAGGGAAGTCAAAGGTGGGCAGTGAGACCCTGAGTCAGGGTGGGCTGAGTGCTCTGTCCTGTGCTTGCAGCTAGTGGCAGTGCAGGCATGGGTTTCACTGTCCTGCTGACAGCAGCCGGCTGGTGGTGGTCCCATAATGGACACTTGACAGGGTCTGCATTTTGGGAAGTGCTGACATCCCCTGCCTGGGTGTCAGAGCTGTCAGAAATGGGATTAAATAATCCTTGAGGAGTAGTAAGAGAAAGGGAAAAGACAGCTGTGTCCCCAGGCAGGTGTGCACACTAGAGATGGGATGGCGAAGGTCGCTGGACCGTGAGTGCTCTTGAAGAGGAGCTGAGGATCTTGAGTCAGGACAGGAAGGAAGGGCCAAAGCACAGCCAGGTAGAGAGCCCACCCTACCTTCTCCCTTCGCTCCTTTTGTCCAGCCCTGGTTTCCAGCCTGAGTTCTGCAGAGCTCTGCAGGTATGGGAGAGCCAGCAGAACGGCTTAAGCCAAGCAGGGTGATGCTTCTGGCATGTTTGAGCTGTCCTGGCTGAGAGGGATTGTGAAGCAGGCACACAGCCAGTGGCATGGGATGTGGCTCTTGCCTGAGATCTCAGGAGCTGGTGCTGTTCCTTCAAGAGTGGCATCCCTCCATCAAAGCAAGGCAAAGTCCAGGGCTCTTGCTTTCACAAAAGCCCTGCACTGTGTATGAGGTACTCCATGCCTGCTGCTCATTTCTAAGCATGTTCACTTCCTGTGTGTTCTCCTACCCAATGTGAGGGAAGCACATGGGGTGATGCTGGCTGTTATAGGGACAAGCTGCACCTTGTGCAGAGATGTCTGCTTGCTAGCCAGTGGCAAGCTTGAGCTGCTTGGTCTGAGCACGTCCTGCCTGTACACGAGTTTTCCCTCTGGCATGGGCAGCTGCTGCTGTGCTCTGCTTCAGCCAGACTCACTGTCAAGGCTGGTCTATGGGCTGGGGTGGGAGGCTTGGTTCTGTACCCACACAGAGATGCAACTGTCTCCCAGTGGATTTACGAACCAGGGTTGGAAGAATTATGTGAATCTCTGTTCTTGTGGCTTTTCCTTGCTTTATGTCG
The DNA here is from genome assembly GCF_034315485.1 of Pezoporus occidentalis. Taxonomy (NCBI): domain Eukaryota; kingdom Metazoa; phylum Chordata; class Aves; order Psittaciformes; family Psittacidae; genus Pezoporus; species Pezoporus occidentalis. The sequence goes on along the minus strand of NW_026915105.1, from coordinate 171,903 downwards.
TCATGGTTTAAGCCCAGCCAGTAACTCAGCACCACGCAGCCTTGGTCTCTTGCTTCTTTTTCCCCCTTCCCAGGCAGGATGTGCGGGAGAATTGGAAGAATGTAAACCCAATGGGTTGAGATGAGAACAGTTTAACTAAAGTACAACATACTACTAATGATGATAAGGGAAATAATAAGGGGAGAGAATATAAAACTAAAAAAGGGAAAGAAAAACACTAACCAGCAGTGATGCCCAATACAATTGCTCAAGACCCACTGACCAATACCCAGCCCAACCTGAGCAACTGGTCCCTTCTGGGGAACTCAGTTTATATACTGAGAATAATGTGCTGTGGTATGGAATATCCCTTTGGCTAGTTTAGGTCAGGTGTCCTGTCTCTGCTGTCTCCTAGCTTCTTGTGCCCCTCCTCACTGGCAGAGCAGGAGACTGGAAAGTCCTTGATCAGGATAAGCGCTACTTAGCAACAACCAAAATATCGGTGTGTTATCAGCATTGTTTTCACACTAAAGCCAAAATGTACTGTACCAGCTACTAGGAAGAAAATTAACTCTATCCCAGCCAAAACCAGAACATATGCAAAATGCAAACCATTTTGTTACATAGGAAGGATGACTGTTAGACCAAATGCTGCATATTTTGTTGGGCAGCTGCATGTCTAGTTGTGAGTCTTCTACCTGATTCTGCAGCCTGGCACATTTACACGCTTCTAGCATCTTAACCCAGTCTATGACCCACAGCCTGACTGATGCAGAAGTATGCTTCTGACTTCTTGTCACTTCTGACACAAAAATGTGCAGAAATCTCTGATACTGCAGGCAATAATGGCAGTGCATGAACACAAGCATGTGAAACATTTGCATACAGTAGTTGCTCCACAAGTCCAGCATGCCTGTTGTGTCAGTGACACTACTTCTGTGCTGTTGAAGTTCTGTGTGTGGAGGCACATACTTGGGCTGGGCTGTCCTGCTATGGTTTGCACTATCCTGGCATGGTTTTGGTGTGTGCAAGCCAGTGTCCCCTCAGCCAGGACCTGTTAATGCAAGGGTCCACACAGGGTGGGCATTGCTCTGCCATACAGCTTGGGTGCAGCAGTGGTGACACAGAGGATTGGAGTTTCCTGTCAGCATCACAGGCTGTGCTAGACCAGTCAGCCTGTTTTCTTCCTTCTAGTAGATGCAGGTGGTTAAAGCAAAAGGGTACATGCAGCAATGAGCATCTCACTGCAAACTTCAGGCCAGCCCTGGTCCCCCCCCCAGGAAATGCTGTCGGAATCAAATTGAGCAGGGCACTCTCAACAAAGCACTGTGCAGGATGCGAGTGTCTGCTACCCAGATTTAAATATCTATACCAAACAGCTGCATAGGCCGTATTTTACATTCACTGGTGTAAAGTCTTCTCAGCACTGAAGGCATTTGGGGAATTGAAACCAGCATAGCAGGAGACCTTCACTCATGTGGGTTGTTTTCTTTCTATTCTCACCAACCATAATCCTATGTTGCTGTCAGCATCTGGTGTGATGATACTGGTGCTCATGCTTTATCTCAACTGGACTCTTGGAAAAAAGTCTTGCTTTTAAACATAGACTTGGTATATTTAAAGATGTTTGGGTCACAGCCTTTTCTCCATTCGGATAAGCCTCCAAAAGAGTTAATTCCTATTCACTCATGGGAATGAGAAGGAACCGGGGGTGGGTCAGTCCAGTGTTTTATAAAACCACCTGATGCTCCAATCACTGCATTTTTACACAGGGATGCCCCAGGTCTGGGCATCCAAGCAGCGCCTATTGGTGCAGCCATCTGAAACTGCTGGGCACGTTTCTGATGGTGCCACTACTGCAGTGGCTGCGGGGGACACCCACCTTTGAGAAGTGCTTTGCACTGGCAAAAGCGTGAGCTTTCCAAGTCAGTGACACTTCTGGTGGGAGAGAGACGGAGGAAAGCAAAGCAAACATGACTAAGCATGAGTGAGGACTAATTATACAGGCATTGTTTCTGCATTTGGTGTCTTTCTTCCATACCAGGCTTTTCTGTCAGCTCATCATGTGCTAACAGACAATGCAGCTTCCATGTCATCTCCTCCAGGAGGCTGCTGGGACTGCTTGTAAAGTGTTTTTTCCACTTTGGTTTAGCTCCATTTTAAACGTTGAACACCAGAACCACAGCTCGTGCGCAGCTCTGCTGAGGGGGGTGAGATGTGGCATCCATGGCTCTGTCCTCATCTGAGGTCTGTCCCATGACCTGCAGCGTGTTTGTGCAGCACGTGAATTGTGCCCAGGGGCATCCTGCTGCTCTGTCTTCTTACGGCAAAGACAAACATCTGCCATTCTGCCCTCTTGGTCCTGCTGTCCTGTCCATACACTCCATATGTCTTGCCAGCAGAGAGCTCTCACCTCACCACTGAGCACTGTGCCACGGGGATGTCCCAGCTGGGCTGAGGCCCTGGGTGGTGAGAGCTGCTGCGTCAGCCTGCAGCTTACCTGAGCAGTCACAGGTTGAGCCCTGCTCACCACGGAGTTAGTTGTCAGCATGTAAATCCCCCTTTCCAGCCATGGCTTTCCAAGTCTTCACAAGCACAAAGCAGATATCATTGTATGTACCCTGGCAATGGATGATCTTTGTTTTTCTGTCTTAGTGGGCTGGAATTTGGGATTTCTCTGTCCACCCATGAGCCCCTCTTCCCAGCAGTCAGTGCTGGCAGAGGACCTGGGTCCTGGCTTTGCAAGTGCTCTCAGGGAACTGCTCATTTTGGGACACCTCTGATGAGATAGTGCTCCACTGCAAAAGCCCTCTTCTCTCCTGGTAGCAATGGGGATCTCCTCTCACTTCAGACTTACTCCTTGGAGTTTCCCAAATGGGTTTAGGTACTTTTGCCCTGGGGGTTTAAGCATCACTATCACGAAGAACTTGTTGAATGAGGGGTAGCAGCATTGTCAGGGTCCACGGGGAGATGGTCAGTCACTGGTATGGGGGTGCAGGAGGTGGAGGAGCCCGCAGACATGCTCTGAGGCATCAGCAGAAGGAAAACATGAGTTACAGACAGTGGGAGATGGAGTTCAATGCAGGAATTAACCGCTGGTGACATCCTGGGTTGACAGAATTCCTCATAACTACTCTCACCCCAGCTACGGACCTGAGCCTGACAGTACATGGTAGGGATTGATATTGTCCTCTCCAGCTCTTCCTTGTGGTCTTTGGCACCATGTAAGTGGTGTGCAAAGGACTAAAGCCTTGGGGCATCTGAACTGTAAGAGGAATCGTAGAAACCAGAAAGACTCTGAGGGAAAAAGTAGGAGTTACGGAAAGAAAAAACCCACGTAATAATAGAAACTTGGAACTTCATGATGCCAAAGTGCTGAACTGTAAGTCTGGGCAATGTTCAGCGGGGAAGAGAGGCACAGTGGGATTGCAAAGCTAGTGGAGACGGGAATGGCTGTACCTGCTGACTGTTCCATGCTGCAGGAGTGATGCCTGCCTGGAGCATGGTGGGATGTGGATGCAGACCCCACTGCTGTGTCAGCGATGGACAGAAAAATGGTGGAAGAAAGAGCAGAAAAAACAAGGAACTCTGTAGTGCGGGTGGTCAGGTGAAACAGATGGAGTCAGTCAAGTCCATGCAGAGGTTAAAGAGAAAGAAACCCTCCCTGGAGTCCCAGGGAAGTGCTGGAGTTTACTTTAGTAATTTCTAGGCTCACTTCAGCAGTGCTTGCTCACTGGAGTTGTCATTACTCCTGGGGATAACTCCAGTGACTATAATGAGATGAAGCCTTTGAAGGGAATGAGGTTTTGCAGGGTCAGCAAGTACTGATTTGAATTTCTCCTGCTGATGCAGATGGTCCTTTGTGTTTGGGGAACCTTTCCTGATGCTGCATAGTGGGGTAAGCTGTTTGTCCTATCTATTTGTTAGCTCCTTGAAAGAAACGGTTTTCCCTCACCACACCAACACCAAAATCATCCTTTTATTAGAGTTCGATCTGAACTTCACCTTGCAGTGATGGCTTCATCTGTGCTATATCCAGTACAATTTACGGGTTGGTGAAGGTTTATTTTTTTTTAATGTCATTGAAAGCTTTTTTCTGAGTCCTTGGATATGATTTCCCACAATACTGGGGCTTTTGTTTCACTCTTTGCACTTACCTTTTGTGTACCTTACACAGAGCATTCTGAATGTGCTGAAGTGTCCACAGCCTCTGACTATGCTGGCAGTTTGACAGCAGCACTGACAGTATTACCTGTAGATGATAGTGGTTTCACACAAGTAGTGACAATGTCACCCATGGATGGTGGTGGTTTGACTTGAGTAGTGATACTGTCACTCATGGATGGTGGTAGATGTCTGGAAGAGGAGTTTGAATTCTCCAGGGCATGTGAAATTAAAACCCTTAGGTTTTCCCAAGAGCCATCCTCTGTCTGTGGGGTTATTGATGCTGAGCCAGTCACCCCAAATGTTAACAAGTGGAGCTCAGCTGGAGCAGGTTTTCTCTTTGAAAGAAAAGAATAATATTTTGATATTCCTCATGAAATTCTTGGGAAAAAAAGAATAAATATGGATCAGTTCAGATCTCAGCTGTGGCATTGTTAAAATGGTGTAGTCTGGGCTTCTGAGAAAGTTCTGCATGTCTAAATGAAACAAAGGGCATTTCAGCATTCAAACTGAGCTGTTCCTATGTTTGAGGATGATGAGTTCCCATGAGCACTGCAAAGGCAGGACAGCTCTATAGGACAGTGGAGCGTCCCATGCTGTTAGCTGTTTATGTGCTTCTGAGCTTCCCTGTAGCAGCCTGAGCTGCTGAACACCTAGGGCTGCCTCTATCCCTGTACTCTGGGGTACTGATGCCAGCAGATGACCTCTTCAGAATCCCTGTGGACGTGAGGCATAGCCAGGCTGATGGCAGTGGCTGGCGGGCAGCCATCCTTGGGGGTGGACATCCCCATGCCCTTGCGCCTGAGGGGCTTAGAGGGATGGGCTGGCTCTGCCCCAGCTGCCAGTGATGCTCACCCATGGGTGGTTTTGCGTGTTCACAGCTCGATGCAGGAAAACTCCCTGCCAGCACAGCTGCCCTTTCCGAGTGAGTGGGTTACCAGCTGTCTTGTGCGCACGTCAAGCATGTTTGTCACTTTTCTCTTAATGCGGTCCCACGGGGCCCTATTTTCTAGAGAGCTCTCCTCCAGCTCTGAGGTGAAGCCCTGCTGGTTTGCCACCAGCTTCCACAGAGCGGGGATTTTCCCGGAGCTATGTTAATGAAAAGCCCAGGCTTCCACCACTCCTTACAGCCCTGCTGTAGCTCCAGCTGTTCTCATCAGGAGCTGTCGAGTGCTAGATGCTTTTCAAGGAATAACCTCTTCATATATGTTTAGCTAAAATCCAGTTTAGGGGTAGATATCTTGTCAGATCATCCTGACAGTGCCGGTACTGGGGCTGGCCAGGATTCTTTTGTGGGAATGCGTTTTCCAAAGAAAAAGCAGCTTAGTGGAAAAGTAGGACTTGTCAATTTTGATGGATGTTTGTTCTGAATGTTAATATAAAGTAAGATAGAAATGTCATGAGCAAGATGAATCTGTCTGATTTTACTGAGAAATTGGTAGAACCCAGAGAGGAGGAAATACTGAGGTGCAGTACAGCATGTGTATGTATCTGGTATTTATGCAGAGCACATATGTATGTACCTCTAACATATCTATCACTTACTGTCGTATATATCTATATATACATGTACAGAGAGAGGTGATAAAAGTTTTGTCTTAGGATGGATATCTTATATTATTTGCAGACTTTCACAATTAGCTTTCCATGTCATAAAGGTGATAGTGATTTTTGAGAGGACTGAAGAATAAAATCAAGAAGACTAAATATTATTTGGGGTTTTATTGGTGCACCCAGTTATTTTTGTGACTTTCTTTGTAATGACATGCTTGAGAGAGGTGTTTCTGTGAGAGGAGGGTCATGCACCTGGTGTGGCACTGTTATTTCCCCCTCTATTTCCCTGTTTGTAGATCCATGTCAGTTGGGTCTGTCAGAAAATGTCCATGCTGTTAGAATAAATGCTTCAATTTCAAGCATGTAAGGGGAACTCTGGGAGGCGGTGGCATCTCAGCCTGCGCCGACCCTGAAGAGAGAGATTTGGCCAGTAGCAGACGGTGCTTGGAAAGACACAGGGGCTATTTCCTCATGAAAGATCCAGTGCCAAAGCATTAAATAAATGATTTGGCAACTCCGTAGTAACAGGAACTATCTAAGTACCAAGTATTTCTGTGTCAGGTTCCCTCTGTGCCCCTGGAAATGGTAATGGTTTTCCCATTGCCTCGTCCCATGTTCGATCTGCATGCTGTGGCAACTGCCCTTGCAGGGGCACAAGCTGCCCAGGGTCTTCATCCCACCTCCTGAGTTTGCTCTTCTTCTTGTGGGAACAGTAACTATGCATGGGTAATGGCACATTAGTTGTCTTCTGTGTTGTATAAAATGCAGTGCAGGTACCAGGATTATCATGGAGCACTGAAATTTGCTTCTGTTGCAGTTGGTGTGAGGTTTGATTTGAGCTCACTAGGATTTTGAGGTCAGAATTATTTTCTTGGCTTAAATGACAAATTCCTGAAATCCTAAATAATAGTGGAAAACCATTTTTTTCTGTTAGTGTTATGGGAAGAGCCAGAGTTGATATTTCAAACTGTAACTGTTCTTGTTGCCAACTGGGAAGTTACTCATAAGCAGAGAGCACAAAATCAGTGAGACGCAGAAAATGGAGGTGTTCTAAGTCTGGAGTTCTTTTCCAGTTCAGATTTTGTCCGCCATGGCCTTTGTGTGTAATCTTTGCACCAAGGGTTATCTTTTGGCTAGAGATAGTTGTGCCATATGGACTGAATCCTGCCAATTTTGGCCTCTCCTAGACCTTGCAGAATAGTCCCATTATTTAGACAACTATCCCATAATGAACAAACTTTGGAAGGAAACTCAAGACATCCTATGGGATTATTTGTGCCAGACTTGGTGACTGCATTTTGCACTTCTCATGATTTTAGCTAATTATCATAGAATTGTAGAACCTAGCCTTGAACACTGCCAGGGATGGGGCAGCCACAGCTTCTCTGGGCAACCTGTGCCAGGGCCTCACCACCCTCACAGGGAAGAACTTCTGCCTAACATTTAATCTGAATCTCCCCCTTTCAGTTTAAAACCATTCCCCCCTATTGCATGGTCATACCGAGTTTGCAGAAGTCTTGGGTTCGTACCTGTAGGCTGTCTTTATTATCTGGATATACCTAAGTCAAGAAGAGCACCTTTACAAATTTGTCATGGTGTAGTGACCAGGATACAGCAGAGCTTGGAAAGGGATGTAGGACTTACAAAGGACAGCACTTTACTTGCTCTGTGCCATGCTGGAGCACAAAGTCCTTCAGAAGGGCTTGTTATGCTGTGAACCTGTAGATGGAAATAAGGGAAGGTGCATTTTGCAGTGTATGTGCAGTGGCTCTGGTGTTTGGGCTTTGTGTGTGCCCTGCACCTCCCAGGGCACAGGCATGCCCAGGGGCTTTCTGGCATCCCAGATATCCAGCAGCACAGGCAGAGCACCAGCAGCTGTCACCAGCAATCAGTAGGAGCTTTGAGCAGAGAACTGGACATCCAGATGTGCAGATGTGCTGCACACATAGATAAATCCCTCTTTTTGTTCCTTTTTTTTTTGGCGGGGGTGGGGGGGGGGGGCGCGGCTTGAGCAGACTTTACTGGTGGGAAAAGAAGACTTACTTGAGAAAACCCAGAAATATGTGCCCCTACCAACCCAGTAACACATATATATGTCTGATAGATGAAGTATTCCACAGAATCATAAAATTGTGGAACGGTTTGTGTTGTGAAGGACCTTAAGATCGTCTTGTTACAACTCCCCTGCCATGGGCAGGGACGCCTCACACTAGATCATGTTGCTCAAGGGCCATCCAATCTGGCCTTGGACACTGCCAAGGATGGAGCATTCACCACTTCTCTGGGCAGCCTGTTCCAGTGCCTCACCATCCTCACAGTAAAGAACTTCTTTATATCTAATCTAAGTCTCCCCTATTTAAGTTTTAACCCATCACCGCTTGTCCTATCACTACAGTCCCTGATGAACAGCCCCTTTCCAGCACCCTTGTAGGCCCTCTTCAGATACTGGAAGGCTGCTATGAGGTCTCCACACAGCTTCTCTTCTCTACGCTGAACAGCCTCAGCTTCCTGAGCTTGTCTTCATATAGGAGGTGTGCCTGCCCCTTGCCATTCTTGTTATCATCATTTCACTGATGTCTTCCTGAACTTCCACAAGAAGACAAATGTCAACCATTTTCCCCACTTCATATTCAGCTAGGCTTGTTTTCTGTCTGTACCTCTGGATAGTTGCCCCAGGTGGCCTGAGGTTTGTTTCCCTGTATTCAGCTCTTCTGTTGTGACAGAAGCGAGCATAGCATTCACACTTATCACCCCAACAATTACTTTGGAGCAACTTTGCATATGCTTTTGCTTGGAGTCAGTTTCAGGGCCATGGCCTTTGCTTTCTCTGTTTTCTTCATGAACCACAGCTGTGGAGACTGGCCTGTGCTTGGAGGTGTCTGCCCAGCTACTTCCTTTTTTCGTGGCAGTTCTCAGTCCTCAGACAGTGACCATCCATCTAATGATGCCTGTGACTTCAGGGATGGAAAGAGCAGTCAAAGCACTTGGACTTCTAAAAGTGCTTTTTTGAGACTTTCAAATTGTTGGGAGTACTTTGAAAGTGCTTTTAGAAGTCTTTTCAAAATCAAAGTATTTTCTTATGGCAGGTGCTTAGGAAACTGGAATGAGGAGTTTCCCTATGTTCTATCTCCTCTGAGAATCTGTAAAGAGGTATTTGTAATTGAAGTATAATTACGGTAATTAATTTAAGGTTATGGCTCTAGAAGACTGATTTTCCTTTGCTGTTGCAGTTCTACATTACAGGGGGAGGTTAGAAAACAAGGATCTTGAGCTGAGGTGCTTCATGTTGAAAGGAAATCCAGTTAAAATCTTCTATCAACTGGGCACTGATCTGTCTGATTTGTAACATGGCAAAAGAGATGCTACAGCAGAGGTCAGGGTATCGAAAATCTGTCAGGGACTAACATCGGCAAAATGTGACAGCTTTCTGGTCACATGGATGCTCCATCTTCACAAAACAGCTTCCCAGTAGTGACATTCCAGGGTGCTGAAGCAGTGAAACACCTGAAGGCTGTGTTTGCTGCTCTCTGAATTTCTTTGGTCATGGGCTGTGTAAAGATGCGTGGCTGTTGCTAGGATTTTTTTTTTGTTCAGAAGCTTTCTGCAGCCCTGTCACTGTTGTACTCCCAACATCTTTTAAACAGGCACAGAGTCGGAGAAAAGATGACCCTTTTAGGACTTCAGAGATACTTATAAGCAGAGCAGGCCAAGTGCTGTAGGAATGATACTATTGTAGGAATGATGGAAACTCTGAGGGAAGGTGCTTCTTTCAGATGCTTTACACAAGTTCATGTTAATTGTTAGTAAAAAAGTGAAGAAAACAAACCAAAGTGAGGAGACATCTGTAAGAGCAGCTTTGGTTGAGTGGCAGCCATCTCACACGGCAAAGCTTTGCTTTGCCATGTTGCAGCAGTAACTGGTGGGTGCTGGGTTTTGCCTGGTGAATGTTGTGTTGCCCTGCAGGAGTGAGTAGCACTTCTGATGGCTGGGATATGTCTCCTCCTCATCCATCCTGGGGTGTCATGAAAGAAGGTGCAGCCCCAAGGGAGAGGCTGTGAGGCAGCGCGCAAATGTGTGCATTAGAGGCTTCAGGGTAGCTGAACATTTCAGGTGAAGATACCAGAATGTCTTATATTGATTAAACATGCTTCAGCTCTCTCCTCCCTCCCTATAGTTCTGAGCAATTACTGTTGGACTTTGCGGTGAAGGTATTCTTTCTGGTTTCTCTTGCCTCACAATATAATTTTCTGTAGCTGCTGTCTGTGGGCTGATTGCATGTCAGATAATTGTTTGGAAGTTCTCATAAAGAGCAGTTGTCATAGGACATGGTATGCTGCAGCTGCCTGACCACCTTGAGTGCAGTTCCTCTAAGTTGGACAGATTCTGTGGCGGAGGCTTTAAAAAATTCAGATCCTTCAAACGTGGTACTGATTTCTTGACAGTCTGATGTAAGGGCTCAAAGTGAGTGCCTGGTCGCAGACAGTTGGTACAGTATCTTGGGTAATAAGTGGAAACCTTCAAGTGATGACTGCTGGTTTGGGGTTGGAGCCTAGCAGTATGGGGATGGGTGGGTTCCTGCTCTGTCTGCTTGGCCTGTCCTTGCCTGGCGGCAAAGGTAAGCCCCCAAACCAACCAGCTCAGAGACCATTTGCTAACTCCTGTGGTTGGAGAGAGCTTGGGAGCCTCCTGCCATGCCGGTGGGGCTCTTCTGCATTTCCTCCCTTCCACCTGTAATGGATTTTACACCTGAGTGGTTATTTTTCGTGGTACAATTCCTACGTGCCCCAAATGGGACATTTTGTCTCTCTTCACAATTCACACAGCTAGATGGGGCTTCTCGTTTCATGCTGTGCAGCATTGACATGATGCCTTTGTAAATGTTACTGTCAGCAGTGGCAATTCTATCTCTATTGTCCCAATAAGATTTCATGCTTGACAGTGCCTGACTTTTTTTTTTTCTTTCCCTTTTGTAAGTCAACTAATAAGAAATAGTCATGTAGCAGGTTTTTCCCTCTCTAATTCCTTGGTTTTCTAGTTGCTTCCCTGAGAACTAGCACCCAGCCATTCTGTCCTGTTCTCCCCCAGTTTTCCTTCCAGGCAGGAGGATGCAGGAGGTGGCATTATTTGGAAGAGTGAGGTTTTGTGACACTGTTGCTCTCTTCTCCTGTGTAGCCCCGGTCAAGGGGACAAAGAACAGTCCTCATCCATTGTTACCTTGACTGGCAATTGGGGGGTGGCCCAGGCCTGGCAGAGGTGGTCCAGAATGGGAGGAACATAATTGTGAATGTGCCTGAATCCAAGGAATTTTATTTGGAACTGTTTAGGAATGTGCGTTTGAGTTTTGAATTTGCATAGCTCCTCAGTTGACCCATTCTCTCTCCCTTGCACCCATGTAGTCCCCATTGCAGAAACTTTTGGTGCCTGATTGTTTGAGCACCACAGCACCTTAGTGATTCAGTTTAAGAGGAAGTTAGGGTGCAGGCATGCCGAGAGATGTGGTCCTTGGGACATTTGTGTTTAGCATGTCAAATCAGAGTAAACCTCTGGGATGTTTTAGTGTTGTTCCCGTTTGCCTGGTCACCTTTCCAGAGCCTCCTGACAGCCGAGATGTTCCTGAGTATGTTCCCTGGTATAATGCCATGGATGAAAATGGAGCTGTTGTGTCAGTGACTTGGCTCTGGAGTATAAAACTCCACCACTCTGTGAGTGGAAGGTTTGGCACTGGGGTATCCACACATGGTTCCCCTGGCCACTGCTGGGTAGGGAGTCCCCAGCCAGTGGTGGCCACCAAAGATGAGTTCTCACTGAGCTTCCCAAGATACTCACGTCCACTGCACTGCCCACAGGCTTCCTCCTGCAGACCAACATTCCCCCCTGCACAGTGGGGGCTGTGGAGCTGGTGTGGTAGCAGTGGTGGACAGAGGAAGGTGAGCAGACCCACAGTAGATTTGGCACTAGTGGAGGCTGTCCTTGGCACATTGCTGCTGTGCAGAGCAGGTCCCTTGGATAGTGGTGGAAGTGGTGGATGCCAGCCAAACCGGTCTCACTCTGCTGAAGCTGCCAGTGCTGTCCTCACTTCAGGAGCAGCACAAACCTTCCTGTGCAGGCTGTGAGCTCCAGCATTGCCTTGCACCACCAGCTGTGGCACCACACCTGCTGTGAACCCGTTTGTCACCTTGGAGAGAAAGCCAAGGCCAAATTGTAAATCTCTGTTCTGTCCCGTGGTTCACTGAGCCAGAAGGCTTTCCTTACCTCTGATACTTAAAGTAATGGTGCTGCTTGAATTTGCTTACAGATGCCCATGCTGAGTTTGGAAGCTGGTAACATCTAACCAGTTACCACAAAATTGATTCTGGAGCCTTCCATTTAGAAACCTGCAAGGTGCATCCCAGGCAACCATGCTATCTCCATCAGGCACTGAATGAACCAGACAGTAACTGCCATTGCAAAGGGTGCAGAGGTCTTTTCTATTACCCTTGGCATTTTTTTATGGGCATCTCTACATAGGGAATAGCTATATGGATGGACAGATGGAATATGGATGATCACAATGCATGTGTATGCATAAAGTATGTATGTGTATATATGCGTAGAGATAGCTTTAGGTATGTATGCTAGGTGGTGTATTCCTCATAGCTTGTTTTCTTGCTTTCTGAATATGTCATTCCAATACATGGACCCAGATTGTTAAACCAGCCCTAGTTAAACCCAGACAGATTCTGCCTGAAACCTTGTTGTGGAGATCACGGAATCATAGAATGGTTTGGGTTGGAAAGGACCTTAAGATAATCTAGTTCCAAACCCCCTGCCATGGGCACGGACACTTCACACTAGATCAAGTTGCCAAAGGCCCATGCAGCCTGGCCTTGCATGCTGCCAGGGATGTGGCAGCCACATCTTCTCTGGGCAACCTGTTGCAGTGCCTCGCCACCTGTACAGTAAAAAACTTCTTCCTTACATCTAACCTGAACTTCCCCTGTTTAAGTTTAAACCCATTACTCCTTGACCTATCACTACAGTCCCTGAGGAAGAGTCCCTTTCCAGCATCCTTGTAGGCCCCCTTCAGATACAGGAAAGTTGCTATGAGGTCTCCACACAGCCTTCTCTTCTCCAGCCCGAACAACCCCAACTTTCTCAGCCTGTCTTTGTATGGGAGGTGCCCCATGCCCCTGATCACCCTCTTAGCCTGCTCTGGACTTGCTCTGACAGCTCCATGCCCTTTTTATATTGAGGACACTAGAACTGCACACAATACTCCAAATGAGGTCTCACAAGAGCAGAGTAGAGGGGCAGGATCACCTTCGACCTGCTGGTCACGCTCTTTTTGATGCAGCCCAGGATACAGTTGCCTTTCTGGGCTATGAGAGCACACTGAAGCTGGCTCATGATCAGTTTTCTCTTTGATCAATGCTCTCAAGTCCTTCTCCTCAGGCTGCTCTTAATGTCTTTTCTGCCCAACCTGTATCTGTGCCTGGGATTGCTCTGATCCAGGCATAGGACCTTAAACTTTGCTTTGTTGAACTTCATGAGGTTGGCATTGGCCCAGCTTGCAAGCATCTCAGGGTCAACTACAAACACTGTGACAATCATCCTGTTAGATGGCAAGCCCAGTATAAACACACCTGCTTGTTTCTGAATTGGCAAAGAATTTTTGTAGGCACTACAGACAATTTACAACAGGTAGGACTTTGCTGATAGGAGATCTTTACTAATTACGATGTGTTCAGTTAGAATGTCCTCACTTCACCAGCGGGGAAACTGAAGCACTCCAACAAGTCTTGCTGCAGGCTGCCAGCGCTGTGGAAGAGGCAGGGCTTGGAGTCAGGTTTGTGGAGACCCAGCACATGGGTGCCCTTGGGAGCCCTGTTCCATGCTGGCTTCTCTCCATGTGACCCAGGGAGTCCCTTCTGCCCTCGGAGAAGCCGTTGTCCAAGGCAGGCACAGCTGAACCTCTTGTGCCTTCTCACAGGAGGGGATCCTCGCTGATGCATCCCTGCACAAAAGAGAAGCAATGGCCTGTGTTTGTTTTCAGGTTGATACACTCTGTTCCCTTTTGGTGGGAGTTCTGCTATGCTTAGCTGCAGGAAGGTGCATGTCTGGGGGCTGTTTTTCCTTGTGTTCCATCTCTGTAAATCCTCTGCTCCGCACCCACTCATGAACCAAGCACGTGTGTGCAGGACAGGGAGTGATAGAGATACCTGTGTAAGGGTTTCCCCTGCATCCAGAGAGATTGTAACTGATTTTCCATGGCCTTGTGCTCTCTCTGGCTTTCCCCTGAATGATCCCACATGCTCTGTGGGAAGCCAAAGGCAGTGTGGGCAGGTGGGTTTTGGTCCTGTGCTGTGCCTGTGGATTGGGTGTGCTGTGCCTCTGAGAGACTTCACCTCTGTTGCTGATTAGCATTTGCCTGTGCATTCTTGATTGCACTTTTGCTCTGCTTTACCTTTCTGGTCACTCTGCAGATCCACTGCAGATGTTGATCTCTGAGTGCCGGGAATGCTCATGTTTATCACTGGTGCTCATCTGCCAGCCATCCCTGTTGGTGTGACTCAGTCTTATCCCCTTTCCTTCTCCCTGAGGGCACAGGCGGAGGTGCTCTGCAGTAGGACATTGTGAAGGGGTGTTGGTTTGCTTGTGAGGTCTTGTGCTGGCAGGCACCACTGGTTCTGGAACGTCACAGCAGCAAGGGGAAGGTTTCTTAGACACTGCTTTGGTACATAAATGCCAGCTTGCGCCATGTCTTGGTCAGACCTTGGTTAGAGGAGACCAAGCGCTGCTGTGGCAGGGAAGGGGTGGTGAGTGTGCACAGGTGCAGCATGTCCCATCGCAAGGCATGGAGAGCTCACATGCAGCCACCATGCAGGCTCCAGCTCCCTGTGCTCACCGCAGGCCAAAGCTTGTGCATGCCGCAGTTTGTCACCAGAACAGCTTATAACCTCCAGCAGCTCTGGCCACCCCACCACCTCCTGCAATACAGCTGGTTAGGGAGCTAACAAGGGTTTCTGCTGATGGGATGAGTGAAGATCTCTATCAGCAGCTGATGAGCACCCCAGGAGAGGAGGTGGCCACTGTGGGAGGGAATGGTGTGGGCACACTGTGTCAGAACTGAAAACTGTCTGTCTGGTGGATACTGGCAGCTATTAAAAACAAATCATAAATGGCAATACCAGATACAATTGCATTGAGATAGCAGAGGTCCTGAGGAGTCCTGATGGGCTGCCGATAGTTGGTTGAAACAAATTGCCAAGTGCTGTGATACCTCAGCTCCTAATAACAGAGGGCAAATGGCCTTCCAGGGGGAGATATAGATTTTCCTTTGAGATATGGAAAGGAAAATAAATTAAATTATGTTTGAACATAGGGTGCTCTCTCTAACAAAAAGAAGTGGAGAGAGAAAGAAGGAAGGGAAATGGGGGGAAAGAGAGACAGAAAATAAGCTTCAGCAAGCTTTTGCAATTTAATTGCTAATTGGTGGCAGGAAGCCAATCAGAATAAGTAAATTGACGTTATAAGATAAAAATAATTGCCTAATGGGGTGCCATCCCCCACGGCTGTGGGAGGCCAAATAAATACAGCATCGCATGTTCCTGGGCATAGCCTGCTGCTGCTGCACTGGCAGGGCTTGGTGTGGGCTGCGTATCATTTTTATGGCATCTGTCTCTGCTCCCTGAGAGCAGGCAATGAGGGGTTGCACATTGATTGCCACTCCAGCCAACAGTGGCTCAGGGAGAGACTGTAATTAATGGCTTTATTTGCTGGAGCATTGCTGAGAACAATCGAGTGTGTTATGGTAACAACCGGTGCCGCGTTCTGGCAGCATGGGGAGGTGTTGGAGCCTGACAGGCAGCGCCCCGGGCATGGGGTGCCTTCCCGAGGGCTGGGCGCTGGTTGTGATGGCAGATAGGAGCTGGTGCGGGCAGGTAGTGAGAAGATGCCAGGTGCAGGGTGCCAGTGGTGTGCTCCTGGTTCACCCCAGCGGTACTAGCTGGGCAGATCCTGGGTCATCAGTCTGTCTGCAGCTACAGGCAGAGATGCCACGCTGTCTTTGGGGAGGTGGAAATTAGCAATGGGTGCTGGTGCACTGGTGAAGAGACCCCTTGTTTCCTGTCAGGTGGAGATAACAGCCTTGCTACTTGAACCCTTTGCTTTTCACCTACCCCCAGGCACTGTCCTTTTGCCTCCTGTCCAGCGATGGCGGAGTTAGCTACACATTACAAGTGTGTCCCTTCCCTTCCCTTCCCTTCCCTTCCCTTCCCTTCCCTTCCCTTCCCTTCCCTTCCCTTCCCTTCCCTTCCCTTCCCTTCCCTTCCCTTCCCTTCCCTTCCCTTCCCTTCCCTTCCCTTCCCTTCCCTTCCCTTCCCTTCCCTTCCCTTCCCTTCCCTTCCCTTCCCTTCCCTTCCCTTCCCTTCCCTTCCCTTCCCTTCCCTTCCCTTCCCTTCCCTTCCCTTCCCTTCCCTTCCCTTCCCTTCCCTTCCCTTCCCTTCCCTTCCCTTCCCTTCCCTTCCCTTCCCTTCCCTTCCCTTCCCTTCCCCTCCCCTCCCCTCCCCTCCCCTCCCCTCCCCTCCCCTCCCCTCCCCTCCCCTCCCCTCCCCTCCCCTCCCCTCCCCTCCCCTCCCCTCCCCTCCCCTCCCCTCCCCTCCCCTCCCCTCCCCTCCCCTCCCCTCCCCTTTTCTTACCCTTCCCCTTCCCTTCCTCTCCTCTCTTCCTTTCTTCCTTTCCTTTCTCTCTTTTTCCTCCTTTCTTTTCTTTCTTCTTCTATTTTACTTGGAAGCAGAGTGGTGCAAACTAGTTGTTTCTGTGAACTGTGCATGGTTTTATCTTGTCAGCACTAGCTCTAGCTGAGGTATAGCAAAGTATTTGTGGCTTTGCAGAGCACAGCTACATGTTGTTGTTTATGTATACACAGGTGTATGTATGTGAAGAAGAAAAATTATAGGCAGCACACATCCTGAGTGGGCTTCATTTCTTCTTAAAAGGAATTAAATTAAGACAGTTGGGGAAATAAAACCATGAGAGGCTTTAACGAACCCCTCTTAAAGATTCTATAAATATTCTAAAGGAAAAGTGGTTGTCTTTTAGTCAGCCATTTGTTGTTCATCACAAAGTACAAAGTTGGAGATATTTTCAGGTTTTCATTAACTAAAACTAATTTATCTTAAAAAGAATTCCAACTCCCCCTAAAAATTTTATGTTTTTATTTCATGTTTTGGAAAGCATTTTAGGCAAAAGCTACAATGATGAATAATCATGCCTTGCATGAGTCATAGAAAATAATTTGAAGAGTTTGCTTACACCTGAAACACTGATATTTTTCAAACATCTGCTTTGTTGCCCTGGTTGTGCAGACTTATTATCCAGTCCATTGGGTTATGTACATGCCTTAGAAAACATCCTGCACTCCATGTAATGTGCTGCACCACCAGCACAGACAGCAATGCAGTACACTGTAAGAAAGACTGATGCAATGGAGTGAAACACACCTGGCCCAGGGGATGGGGCACGTGGTGGAGAGGAAGAGCTGGTGCCTGGATTTGGTCAGTCATGAGGAATGAAGGCTTATTTAATTTATAATACGTCTACATATAGATATATAGACATATATCTATATAGACATATATCTATATAGATACATAGATAGATGATAGGACAAAACAGCCTCAAGTGGTGCCAGGGGAAGTTTAGATTGGATATTAGGAAAAAATTCTTCCCCAAAAGGATTGTAAAGCATTCGAACAGGCTGCCCAGGGTGGTGGTGGAGTCACCATTCCTGAAGGGATTTAAAAGACATGGGGATGTGGTGCTTAGGGACATGGTTTAGTGATGGAATTGGCAGTGCTGGGTTAACGGTTGGTCTTGATGATCTTAAGGACCTTTTCCAACCTCAGTTATTCTGTGATTCTATGATTCTATATAGGATCATTACTCTTTATTTAAACACTAAAATGATCTTGAACTGGAAATCTAAACCAACTTTTAATCAAGTTTAAGAATGGTGTCTCTTGACATACTCAGGGTTTTCCCCAGTAGGGCTTTGTGTCATGCAGTTGCTCAGAAATGATCCCACTAGTGAACAAGGTTCGGTTTCAGTCAATCAGTGGTTTCCTATGGAAGTCACAAAAATTTCCCCATTGCTGCAGGTTTGCAAAGCAGTCAAAATCACATCCCCTGCTAGAGCACTGAGCAAACCCAGAGACGTAAGACCTGTGTCTGCCACTCTGGGTGTTCGCTCTCAGACCACGATTATTGATTCACAGAAAGTATTGGTTTGCCAACAGCTGGCTGTTGGGACAGAGAGGGAACACTCAGATACATCATTCTTCAGAAATTTTTTTGCCAAGGTCTAGCCATATATATGTATATTTTTTTTTAGGTTATTTATTAATTAATTAATTTATTTATTTTCTTCCCTGGAGGAAGGAAAAAAAAAACCTGGATTGGGTTTTTATAGGTGCAAGACTTCATACTTGTCCTTGTTGAACTCCATAAGGTTGCTGTCAGCCCACTCTTCCAGCCTGTCCAGCTCATCCTGCAGAGTGGCTCTCCCTTCCAAAGTGTTCACTTCCCCCCTCTGTTTGGTATCATGAGCAGACTTGCTCATGGTACGTCTGATCCCAGGTCACTTATGAAGACGTGGAACAGCGCTGGGCCCAAAAATAATCCCTAGGGTACCCCCAACTGGTGACATGCTGCCAGCTGGAAAAGGAGAAAAGGAGCTATTCACCACCACCCGTGAGGTGTAGCCAGTCACTAGTCCGCCTCCTCCCCCCCCGCCCCACACTGCACAGACCACTTATCAAGACCATAATGTGACAGTTTCCCTAGGAGGAGGCTGTGGGAAATCCAGGTAATTCCTGGTTCACTGCTCACCCCACATCAACTGAGCAGGTTACTTTGTGGTAGAAGGTTATGAGGTTTCTCAAATACTATTTGCCCTTGGCAAATCCCTGTTTTTTCCCCATCATGTGCTTCATTTGGCTTGCAATATCTCCCAGGAGGATCTGTTCTATAACTTTTCCAGGGGCTGAAGTAAGACTGATGGGCCTATAATTTCCTGGGTTGCCCTTTGGGCCCTTCTTGTAGATTGGAGTGATGTAGCCTTCTTCCAGTCTTCTGGGATGTACCCCAATCTCCATGACTCCTCAAAGATGCTGGAGAGCAGCTGACTAGCTTGGTGAGCCAGTCTTTAAACCAAAAAACTTGAAGGGTACGAGAGGTGCAGAGCTTAGGGTCCAAAGTGGCAATGCTCATGCCATCTCATACAACTGGGGAGTAAGTCAGGCCAACCAAAGCAGCAACAAATGTTCCTTATCTGTCTCCCAGGATGAGAGCCAGACCAACCACCTCAAGTGTATCTACACCAATGCACACACTTTCTATCCCTGTCTGTTCCACAGTTTGAAAAAAGCCAAGACTGTGGAAGCACAAATGCATTTAGAAAACTGAAATAGCAATAATAAAACCAAACATGATGTTTAACTGCATGCTCGAGCAGCAGCATGGCTGCAACTTGCAGGCAAATGCTGTGCACCATCCAAGTTAGTGGTGGGTGTACGTCCACACTCTGTCCTATTATACATAATCAGTACTCACACAAATCTGTTAATACCAGCAGACTTTTCTTGTGCATATATTAAATAAAGCCCCATTTTACAAAATCAGGAACTGTAGTCTCAAGCCTGCAAATGTGTGCTCTTAAACTGAAGCAAGGAAATGTCTCAACTGAATCCAGCATAATGCTTACAGGCAAAATGCAAGTGAAACATAATTACAAAATATAATATGCGCCTACAAATTTTTGCAAGTTACACAAAGTCTAAGATGAACAGTATTTTTATGTATTTTATCCATGTGCATTAGTCAGAAGAAATTAAATTTCAGAGATCCTCTACAGCTGTGTAATGTGGATATTTGCACCTCAAAAATTTTCCTCAAGCGTCCTCTGCAGTCTTTTCTCTCTCTTTTGCATGCAGGAGATCCAGCCTTGTCATGGGTTAGTTGGTGGTACAATTTGAATGTGTTGCTAGGAATTTGTATTTTAAGAGTAGCATTGCTGCTTAGGAGTCCTCTGTGCTTTGCCAAGGCTTTTGGCAGTGCAGTGGTTTGCCATCGGTCACCTGTGGGGATACAGCAGTGCTCTTGGTGCTTTGAAGTTCAGCTCATCGAGTGGGTGAGATGTGGATCAGCTCTTCACTGTTTCTGTTTTGCCTGGGTAAGTTTCCCAAATAGTGCTTTGAGAAGAATTCAAGGTGTTATGTGGGAATTTCAATTTGCTGTTTCAAGAGCTTGCATGGAAAGGTAAGTTTTGACTGGTGACAATAGAATAGCCTGTATTTTCTCCATCAAATGTCAGTTCCTGGGAATGGCAGAAGTTTTATTGTCTCTGTGGGTTCCACGCAGGCTGCAGGTGTTGTGGGGTGTGCAGTGCTCATGGTGATTAAACTTCTGCAGGTCCATTTTCTGTGCCAGTGTCTGTGGTGTTTCACTCCACCAGCATAAAAGATGCCCCAGGGTTACTGTGTCGAGTGTTCACTCCTCTTTGCCCAGACCCAGCTGGGCTGCATTTTCATGTCCTAACACTGCGTTTCCTTCAGCTGTCAGATTCTGCTCTCCTCGTATTTTTGAGAGCTGTAAATCCTCTCACAGTTGGTCATAATCAAAGACCAGTTTGATATTTCCAAAGCTATGCAGAGCACAGTTTCATCTTCAACTTGCTTTAGTCTGTGTTGCTCAAGCATAACTAGAAATGATTTTTCAGAAACAAATAATGAAAGGATGTGTTATTCATACGGAAGTAGGTATAAACTATGTTAAAATTGCTTCAATAAGCTTTTAACAGCCATTTAAAAATGCACTTTGAGCTGGGAGTACATGAAATCAAGTGCACATCTCCACAGCTTGTGGCTGAACACTGCTTCGAAAAATGGATAAGGAAAAGAATTAGTTTATCGCAATAATTTTTTAATAAAATTGCCATGACTTATTTTATATATATAGTACCTGCAGTCATAGCTCCCCTTAAATACTGTAAAGTTACAGAAATGTAAGCCCATTCCTACAGTATGCTGCAGCTGGCCAAGGGGTCCTGCTGCCCTGGGGGTTTGTTCAGGTCCCCACAGTTCCCTGAGGCCCCAGGAGACATGGGGGGGATTGCACATGCCCACTGTGTGTGAGCTGGGCTCAGGCATCCATGCCATCTTGCTCAGCCTCTTCCTTTAAACCTTTGTCCCTGCATTTCTGAATTCCCTGCTGAGGGGCCAGGGGTATCACTCCATCATGTTTGCCATTTTTTAAACATAAAACTCCAGCAGAAGAGCAATCAGAAACCTCACAGAAGCTCCATCACTCCCTCAAGTCACTGACCTCAGGTGATCTCTGCCCAGATGGGCCTGGTTGCTGTGGACATGACCTCGGAGTGTTTTGTGGAGGCTGACAACCCATGCTGCTCTGTAGACTGCTGTCTCCTGTGTGCCCAGACCCCTGCTGGGGTGGGCAAGACTGTGCAGTGAGCTTTACTGCTGCTCTGGAGCATCACAGGGGGTGGTCCAGAGAGCCCCAGGGCACCTGTCTCCCCTCTGCCTCCACAATCTTCCCTGCAGCTGCTGGGCAGCAGAGAGAGCCCAGGCCTGCCTGGGATACTTGATCCAGCTGGAAGCCCTGCAGTGACCATCAGCCCACCTGCACATGGTACTGTGGGCAGCAGTGACAGAGCTGCATCCTGTGCATGCAAAGCTTGTGGTGTGATCAAAATCCATCCTGTGGACAGGCCTTGCAGGTGTACAAGCAGTCTGGCTCCACTCAGTGGCACTATTTGCACAAGTGCCTGCTCAGATGGATGAGCTGTCAGGTTCATTAATGTTAGTGCTGCCAAGGTCCCAGGTCCCACCACGCTTATGCTGTGGAGCCAAGGTTCCAGGTCCCACCACGCTCCAGAGGGAATCATGGGATGGGGCAACTGCAGGGCTTTTCTAGCACGAACTAGGAGACTGGTAATAAAATTTCTGTGCGCCTACTGCAGGATTAAAATCACCGTAAGAGGAGATGAGCTGTAATCTCATGGGAAAAGTGTTCTGATAAACAAGACCCTTTTTTTTTGGTGATGCCCACAACCAGTTCAGTGGTGCAGCTGTGCAGCTGTGGAATTGCACCCTGGGTGTGCAACAATGCTGTTGGGTGGCACCTTGTAGGTGTACAAGCACAGCTTCAGCTTGTACATATTGTCAGTCTACAGCATGGCTCCGGCACATACATCAGGGAGGACCTCCAGCTCCTCCTAGAGAGCAAGTGTTCTTACAGTGGAGAGGAGCTCCATCACTTCTCCAGAGATGGCTGTTTGATGATAAAAGTGCTGATCGCTGTGCTGCTGAGTGTTTTAGGAAAAGCAGGCCAATAATGCAGCTTGTCTGCTTTGATCTTTCTTATTCCTTTTCCTGGTGTCAGTGCAAATGCAGCTCTGGGTATACAGGCACTGGGCAGCCGCCTGCCAGATGTGCTCAGCGTGGCACATGGGTGCTGCCAGGAGCAGTGTGCTGCAGTGGGGGTTCACTGCTGGGAGCGGGGAGGTGCAGCCTGATTCATGGACCATGGGTGGGGTGAAGGCAGCCTGCCAAGAGCTGGGACTCCCCTTGCTGCTGGCTGGTTTGAGGGCAGCTGGGACCAGGGTGTTCACAAGAGTTCAAACAGCTATTGGCTGGATGGCTCCTTGGGAGACTGTGGAGAAGCAAAGGGCAGGAGGGCGGCCAGGCCAGAGGTAAGTGGGGTGGCAATGCATTTAAACATTTAAACATAAAAAGAGGTGGGACATCACTCCTAAGGAGCCCTGGCTATGCAGTGCATGGTGACTGCTGGCCAGCCCTGCTGCTGTGGGCTCTACAGATGTGCTGCGTAGTGTCCGGCCAGCTCTGTCCCCCAGCGCAGTGTGTGTGTATATCGACAGTGTGCGCAGAGGCCAGCTTACAGCTTGTGTTGTACCCCAGGGCTGGAGTGCAGGTGTGCCACACAGCTGGTACTTTCCTTGCTTTTCCCAGTGCGGGACAACGTGGCATGGGACCAGAGAGAGGCTCTGTCCACTGGGACTCCTCATGTTCTCACACACATTCCAACTGCAAAAGTGATAAAATACATGTAAAAAACAGAATACAAAGGTGGGAGTGCTCATCAACTCCCGAATTTTTCCAAGTGTGGAGGCAGGGCAATGTTCTGCTGTCGGCAGATGCTGGTCTCTGTGCCTCCAGGAGGAGCAGGGCTGGTACAAGTATATCTAACAGGTCAAGCCTTGAAATGGAGAAGCAATAAGCCACTGAAATGGTACTATCACCGAAACATGATTGATCAATTGAATTCTATCAGAGACACTGGGCAGTGAGATTAACTCAGGCCTGATGGGTTCAATGAGTTAAAGCATGATGTTCATTTCAGCTTCATTTCACCAGTCTT
This sequence comes from Pezoporus occidentalis, assembly GCF_034315485.1. Lineage (NCBI taxonomy): Eukaryota > Metazoa > Chordata > Aves > Psittaciformes > Psittacidae > Pezoporus > Pezoporus occidentalis. The sequence continues at coordinate 148,773 of NW_026915105.1, read as the reverse complement.
TGCTTGTGAAATTGATCAATCAATAGAGGTTGAAGATCATATATATATATTGGTGACCATCTTATAGGGAATATAATCTAGCATAGTCAGCTCCTTACTCTGACTGCCTTCAGCAGGCAATGGAGACAGAGCAGAGACTCTATCAGTGCCATCGAAATGGTCTGATATCTTCTCCAAATGAAAAGTATTTTTGGATCTCTGATGATTTCTCTTCCCCCCCCCCCCCCCAATCTATGGCAAAACCCATACCTGTCTTTGTGAAATATAGTGATTTCTTTTGAAAATATTTATGCAATGATCAGCTTTCTACACTTCAAAATATAAAACTTCTTTTTCTGTGATACTGTCGTTTGAAAAAATAAGTAACAGTGCTTATAAAACTCAAATAATGTAAATGGAAAGATCTTTTACTGCATATGTGGCCCTGAAACTAACAGTTTACTGGGAAGAGTGTGAGGCTGCTGCCTGCCAAACAGTCTCAAGAAGGTGGCATAAAAATTCAGTTTATGTTTTAAACAAAGCCTTCCAAACGGTAATTAAACAAAGTCTTCATCTCCTCTAGACTAATTTACAGGCATGCTACAAGGAAACAAATCACCTTTTTGCCTCTTCGTAATATTTCATTTGCTTCATCATGTTTTAAATATGGTGAATAACATCCTTCCTCATTAGCCTGCATTTCCCTATAAGGTGAAGTAATTAGGTATGATACCAGGTAATGAAGTTGGACAGAACAAATTAGGGACAGAAATCATGTCCTTTATGAATATGGGCTGTTCATGGTGCTAGCATGGTAATTCCTTGATTAACCCTTTAAAGCCATGTTATTTAAAGAAAGAAAATAATCTAAGAATCTGAAACCAGAAGATTCTCTTTTTCTTCAGAAGAACACTGCACAGAGTCTCTAAAATGTATAAGCAAAACACTTCTAAATCAAGTGAGTTACAGGGTAAGTATCACTAAAAGTCTGGTTTAGGCATATTTAGCAATTTAAAATATTCTCTTGCTGTTTCAGAAAACATGTCATGGACAAATATTTAGAGTATGCTAAAAAAAAGAGATCAGAATTTGTCAAATTCCTTAAACTGGTCTTGCCATTTGATTAGGTCCTTAGAAAAAACTTGCTCTTAATTGACATAGTATTTCTGGATGATCTCTGCACCATTTAGGCAGCGTTTTGCCAGCAAGACTCTGCATGGTACCTCTTCTCAAAGGTGCATCTGTTCTGTGTCACTGGGGCTCTGCTCCTTCAGAGGTTGTACCTGACACAGCGAGTCCTCCAGCTGCACATGCAGAGACATGCACATCAAAGAGGAGCAGAGCTGGTGTCCAGAGCAGGGCTGTGTGCCTGGGAGGAACCAGGATCAGGCTGGTGGGAGGCAGTGAAGCAGGTCCAGCATATACTGGGGCTTAGTACTGTCAGAGTGGGAGGCAGGGGCTCTCCCTGGGGCATTAGGGCAGGTCTGGGTGCAAGGACTGATGGACATCCCCAGGTGGGACGGCACTTTTGGGCTTGTGCTGGGTGGGAAGAGCTCTGCATTTCAGGTAGTTCTGAAAGTTGTGGTCTAGCAGCACCATTTTGCCTGCTTGTGTGATCTGCTAGAGATGAGGGATGAAACACTTGTCTGAGAAGAATGTCCTCTTTTGCATTAAGGAGAGTATTATATCTGTACTCTTCATTAGCATTTCTGGAAAGCTGCCACTGGACTGGGAACTAATTGTTGTGCAGAGTAGGTAGGTACACACGTAGTGCTACTGTCAACAAAACATAACCCTCCTAGGTGGATGCATTGATTATATGAAAAATGTTTTTACCACTCCCTGGAGCCTAGTTATAAAACAAACTGTTTCAAACCTGCCAACAGTATTTTAATTATCGAAGATATTGTAGTGTATTTAAACAATGCATAATGCTAATGGTAATTATCTCACATTTATATAATGTCTAACAGCCAAATGCATCCCAAAGACCTTTACAAACTTCTGGATGTCATGAACAGTGTATAAAAAGTCTTTTACTTGTGCAGCAAAATCCAGCACTTCCCTGGAATTAGCTCAAGTTTGGGAAACACTGTGAAAGAACAAGCTGTTCCTTCATTCATGGGATGCAGAGAGGCAGTGGTAATGAGGGTGAGTGATGTTTGGGTGGTTCCCAGACTCCTCTCACAGGTACTGGATCCTCTGGACAGTGACAGTCATATTGTGCTCCCAGCCTGGCCCATTCCTCCCAACTCCCTCCCTGGCAGTAGCTCTGCATGTGTTGCTGCTTCTTCTCTGTGCAGCCCGGTAGCGCATGGAAGTGTGTCTCAGAAACTGATCCTATCTCAGGCGCTCAGGATGGCAAGTGACAGCCACGGCAAACTGAGCTGTGTGGATGGTGTGAGGAGGCAGCCCTCTATGGCTGGCTGTGCAGGGAGTGCTTCCAGCACTGTACCAAATGCTGGCCTTGAGACCAAGTCCCTCCAGAGCTGCGCCAGCATCTCAGTGTGATTTCATACTGCACCGTATTGACCAGCACTGGGCCTCAAGGCATTTCATCCATAGGCTCCCTCCCAGGTTTCTCTGGTTCAGTGTTTGTCTGGATTTCCCTTGCAGAAAAGATCTCCTCCTCTTTCTTGTATTTCTTGGGATGTTTGGTGGCAGGCATGCAGGGTGGTCCCCTGCCTCACCTCCCCTTGGAAGGAGGGTAATGAGAAATGGATGTGGCTAAGCTGGTGCAATGGCTGCTTGGAGCTGTCTCCATATGGGCCCATCCTGTGCCTCTCTGGACATCGCGCTCCTGGATGTGGGGCCGGAGCCAAGCTCCCAGGACAACTCTGCTGCCCACCAGACCCCAGGGCCTTTCTCTGGCTAAGGCTGCTGCACCACACTTCACTTTCATCCGTCTTCTTTTCTCCAAGACATTCACACCCAGAAATCCAGAGTTGTGCCCTGTAATGAACATGCTGCTGGTGAAACGCCGCTTGGTTGCTCTGTATTTAAATATGATAGGGTCTCATTTTACACCTAATGTCTGGGTGTATAAACAATGCACAGACTGTACTGGCATTCCTAAGAACATTTTCCAGATCATGCCATGTCTTGGGTCATTTCACTCTTTTTCATCACCCCCTTTAGACCAAAAATGCATAAAGCTTTAACTTTGATGTCAAATTGTAAATAACATTAGTTTAACCTGAAATTTAAAGCTAGTGTTTACATGCTCCAGAGGCAGGGTCTTCCTGGCCCTTTGCTACCATGCAGCTAGGAACAAGAATTTTAATCTTATAAGCTATGGTTGACTAAACTTGTATCAGGTCTATTAGATATTATTTGATTTAGAGTAGTAAAAAAAAAAATATGTATACATTTATACATACACTGCTTTCCTATATCCCCTTGTATTTTTTCACAGCTCTTTACACATGCTTAGACTTTGTATTCAGAGGACAGGTTCAGAGTTTTTTTTTCCTGTGTAGAAGAAACTGATCCTTGCACTTCATAAAAGCCAGCATGGTCTACTCTTGATTTAAGTTGTGTGACTTCTTGTAAACAGGTAAAAACAAAGCTGTTGTTACCTAAATTGCTGAACTACAATTTAGGAGGAAGTTTCTAGCATTAATTGCTAACATCAAATGCAAGCAGTTTGTTACAGAGAGTGAGCAAGGTTGAAAAAATATTTCATGTGTTGTTCCCCAGTTCGAGACCTCTACGTTAAAGCAGCCTGGTTTTGTGGATACACATGGTTTTCTACAAAATCCAGCTGTGCTGAAGAGTGATCTCAAATCAATAGTCCTTTGTGAAAAGTCTTGCCCACTGGGCACCACCTGTGTTCCACACACGTCTGAGGACAAAACTGTTGTCTACAGAAGCAGGGCGTCTTTGCACAGATCTCCTCATACTTGCTGTCAGAAACTTGATGCAGAATCTACCACAGAAGTCCTGAGTGAAGTTATTCCTCTGCAGGCTCCTTGGACAGTACAGTAAGCCACTGCAACACTCATGAAAATCTTGTTGTTTAGGGTGCATTTGAATTCTGCTCCTCAGAACTATCTTGGCAGAGATTTTATATTTTTAAAATGTTTCCTCCCTCTGTCTAGTGCGGTGTTGCCGTCTGGAGAAGAAATCTGATATTTACTGTTGTTCTTGGAGTTCCACCTCCTGGAGTCCTGGGAATACTGCAGACCTCAGCTTTCAGTGCATAAAAGATACATTTCTAGCACTGACAGGTGAAGGAAGACTAGAAAACCACTGTGAATCTCCAAAAAGCAAATTGAAACAAGCCCCTGTATCGCAGGAGTCTTTTTGAGCTGCCAATATAAACATTTTTTCAAACTTGTCTCATGGCTTTTCAGCCATGGGCAGTCACTTATGACTTCTGCTAAAAATCTCTGCCAAAGGGGAGAGAGACATAAACATGCTGTGGAGGCCAGGCTTTCATCATACTGGTAAGTTTAAGGAATACAAAATGAAACTGCAGTACCAAGAGAGTGCATCGCATCAGGTCTTGCTGAGGGTGTTGTGGTGGTAACTCGGCCCCAGGACATCCTGTCTCAGTACAGTGGGAGGTGGGGCTGGATGGAGCGTCTGCAGTTCTCTACAAGGGGCACATCATAGCTCAGTGCTCGGCACAGAATAGAGCTCAGCAAGACTTGCTGGTACTGCAGGAAGCTGTGAAGCATTTTGCATACCTGGGCAAAATGAACCTGCTGGAGCTGACTCAAGTTGACTGTGACTGTAGCATAGGTGGCGTACATGATTCTCCTGTGTCCGCTGGTATCCAGACCACAAACCAGATGTGTTCTCAGGTGGTGCAGTAAAAGTCATGCGAGCAAGGATGTGACCTTAGCCTGCTTTTGTCCTGCTTTTAAATCATGTGTAAAATCATTAATGGTAAATTGTGTTGAGGGTTGTGTGTAATGGAGGACTGGTTAGTGTGTCTTGCTTGTAACCTCCTCTCAAAAGTGTCTTTGTGGTGTTACCATACTGGTACCCACATGTATTCAGGGGATAAAATTAGACACTCATATGTAGGTCTCACCATTGTGATGACTACTTATTCTCCTTCTCTCTCCTCTTTGAAAGGTATTCAGGAATCCCCAGTACCAAATGGCCATTCTCTCCCAGGCAGAGATTTTCTTCGGAAACAGATGCGAGGAGACCTTTTCACCCAGCAGCAGCTAGAAGTGTTGGATCGAGTCTTCGAGAGGCAACATTATTCTGACATTTTCACGACAACTGAGCCCATCAAACCAGAGCAGGTACTACTGCAAATGTTCAACATTTTCCAGATGCGCTTTTTCCTGGCAGAGGTCTGTTTGGTGGGCATCATCAAATGTGTCTCAAGAATGTCAGTAGAACATGGATAAACTTGTGTTGTGTCAAGATCGTCTCATCTAAGCTCCTCTCAGCTGAGTGCACATTAGACATAAATACTGAGTTTTAAAAACTGAAGGAAAAAGTTTTATTTTTTTTTTATTAATAGCAAGTATTTGGATATGAAATTACGCCTGATCTGGACCAGTTACATTAAGTGAGTCCTTAAAGAATATCACATCTTCTGATGCTTTTGTTAAATCAAAAGCAGGCTCTGCAGGCAGCAAGGAGAAGACGTGCAAATCCCAATTTCTAATTTTGGTTCATAGTTACCATGATTGTGCACGCAAATTAGATTTTTGCATCCAGAAATGGCTTATTATGCATGTAATTGGCCATTTGCTGAGAGAAACCCCCAATTAGTATTGAAGGTAAATTAGTTGCACCTATGGATTAGCAGTGTGTTTGAGAAGGACTTGGCACTAATTTTTTGGGAAAGTTCCATTTTTGCAGGAGCAATACAGAAGCACATGCAAAAACTGATGAGGTATGACTCTGTGTTCTCCTTGGGAAGCAGCCTTTAATTTAGTTGCTGAGAAGGAGGTAGGTAGAAATGAATATATTGCTGTCAGCACCAGTGTAGGTCTAGCTGGCTACTTAATGAGATATCTGGTCATTAATCTTCAGTGTTAATATTAGACCTGCTTTTTAGCAAGGTGGATGGACTTCCTAAACTGCAACCACTGATTTCCCTTGGAGGAACCTGTACATTTGAGGGCCACTGGAGATTATCTCATGGCAGCCAGCTACCATCATGTCTTCAGTTAAGGAATAGGTATTGGTATCAATTTTTTTTTTTTTTTAAATAATTACTTATGCTGAAAGTCATATGGTAGAATAGAAATTCCTCATGCCTTTAAGCTCACATCTGTCACTTGTTATTTCATTCATAGAGCCATTTGTTTTTCACCAGCTTCTGCTGGTTTTGTAGTTTCCCTCTTTTATATTTGCTAAGAAACTCTTCAGAGCTGAACTCAAGATGGAAAAGGATAGGAAAATTGCTGAGCGTAGTTTGTTTTCTTTTCGTTAGGAAAGCCAAAGACGCATTGTCTCCGGAAGGTGAAATGGCCTCCACGTACCACTAGATGGTGGTTATCCCATCTTAACACGGGTGATACAGGAGAGGACTGGCACTGCACTCACTCCTGCACTTGGAAGTTGTGTGGTGTTAGACCTGTCCCTATGAAACTTTTACACGCCGAAAAAATCCTTACAAAGAGAGCAGTGATAGAAGACGATAGTTTATTCATTTCTATTAGTTTCTGTGAAGTCTCTGAGTGATGCAGGACTGTCGTTCAGGCCATCAGTGAGTGAACATTTATGCAGGCAGGCTTTTACTGGTTTAACAGAAAGAATGGGAGAACTGAATGAGGATGTTGCTGAAATATCATCCCGATTGTCAAATTCAGGATATTCAACTGTTGGAGGAGCAAGAAGCTTCCTGGGTCCATGTAAGAAGCTGTGACAAGAATGCCTGTGCAGCCAGATCATTAAGATTGGAGATACGCAGCTACTAATTGATTAACAGGGTACTCTCTGTATGCTCTGAGAAGTCAGATGCTGAGAAATGTGATACTATGATTTACTAAAGGTGTTGAGCAGAACTGCCTTGCCTGGTTAAGGGCTCATGGCTGTTTGGGGTTGGCTTCTGCTTTTTGCTGGCATGTAAAGCTTTCAAGATGAAAGTAGGTATTCTATGTGAACTAGCTCTGGTTCATAATGATGAGGTATGAACTCCACCCCTTACTTAAAGCAGTCATGTTTTACCTCTTTGGTGAGTTAAGCAAAGCTGTCACAATACTAAACCACAGTGGAGAAGCTGTCTGGATCAATTAGTGAGGCCAAAGAAATCAATGAGAAAGAAAACACTGAGCTCATTAATGATGTGATTTGGAAAACCAGTTTTGTCCCTGCAGTAGATTGTTGTAGTAAACCGAGACTTCCAGAGTGCTGCTTTAGGAGCTAAGTCAGCAGTGTGGAGTCCTGAGCTATTTCTATAGAAGAAAATAAGGAAAAGATGATCCTCCCCATAAAGATGAGATGTGGCAAGAAGTCTAGTAGGAGCTTTTGACCTACTGCTTATCTGCTTGCTTAGAAATTTGGTCCAGTAGCAGCCAGGTGAATTATTGTTAACTTTACTTGGGCACAAAAATTTGATGCCCATGTGCTGTTCGTCTGAGGAGGCTCCAGGTATTTTACTGGAAGAATTGCCATTCTCTAGACAAGCAAGTTCCTTTTTCTCCCTGTTTGGCATTTCTTTTCTAAGTCTTCCTCCTTGCTTGTGTGCTGGGAACAGTCCCTTGGCAATGGTGAGTTGTGGGAAGGAGGGACAGGTTCCTCCTGCGTAGCAAAGAATTTGCAGTCTCAGCATGCTTGGCCCCTGGCTGAAGGTTATCCGCAAAGTCCTCCTGATGCATTTTCTGGGCAAAATTTGGGCTTGGAAACTGTGCTGTTGGAAAGCGTGCATTGACCCTCATATAGGTAGACAAGTTTGATGAGTTGTGTGGGACTGCCAACCTTTTAATTTAAGGGCTTCCAATCTATTTCCTTTACTTTTCCATTTTTACTGTTTCCCTCAGTTCACCTGCATGAAATGGAGACTCATGAGTTTTTTCTCACCTCGAAATGAGTTGTGCTCTTGGAAAACATCATCTGAGTTTTCATATCTGCTGTAAACTGTGCTTTCTATAGAGGGACTTACAGGGAATGAATACTTGTCACAGGGAAGGGCTCATACAGTGACGGGGGAGAAGGCAATCACTGGACAGTGACAGAAAATTAAATATCAGGCAGTCCTTTGTTCAGAAACAGTGCCCATTGCATGCACTGGGTGAGGCAGGGATCCCACCACCAACATGGGTTTGTATAATTAACTACTCAGAGAAGAGAAGGCTCTGGGGAGGCTTTAGAGCCCCTTTCAATGCCTAAAAGGGTGATAAGAAGCTGGAGAGAGGCTTTTGACAAGGCTCTGTAGGGATAAGACAAGGGGGAATGGCTTCAAGCTGAAAAAGGGGAGATTTAGTTTAGATCTTGGGAAAAAGTTCTTCCCTGTGACGGTGGTGAGGCCTTGGCACAGGTTGCCCAGAGAAGCTGTGGCTGCCCCATCCCTGCCAGTGTTCAAGGCCAGGTTGGACTGGTCTAGTGGAAGGTTTCCCTGCCTGTGGCAGGGGATTGGAACTGAATGATCTGTAAGGTCTCTTCCAACCCAAACAAGTCTGGGATTCTATGATTCTATGACTGTGTGTTGGGGAGGGCAAGTGAGGCATCTCCTGTTATGTGCCTCATTTTGTAACCTGGAACCCAGTGGTGCAGCTGTTCATGCATGGGTATGTACTCTGCAGCATGGATGTGAGATACCTGTGCTTGTAGAGCGCAAGAAACATTGCTGGCAGGTGAAGTCCTGCAGCCGGGAGCTGAGGAGCCTAAGGGCTGGCTGCGCAAACGTAGTCAAGCCCTCTTGTGTCTCTATGTTCTGGGCAAGTAACCAAGGCATAAAGTCAGTACTTTAAAAGCACCCTGGCCTTCTTTTCCCTGACAGAACTCTGGTATAAGCATGAATTCTTGTGTAAATGCCTTTCCTTGGCGTTTGTACACTTTTGTGCACTTTTTTTTTTTTTTTTGCAAACAGTCCATGATTGATTTGCCTTGGCTGCAAATGCTCATGGAAAACTGATTTTACATATTTGTGGGCATGGGTTTGGATATGCACGTAGCAGTATGTTTACAACACCACTGTTGTACCACTGTTCTGCTCATGGCTTCTGGCCACCAGCACCATGCGGTTCTTTCATCAGCTGGGACAAAGTCCATGTCTTCAATGTCGCATAATCCTCAGGTCCTGGAGAAGAAAAGCCTTTACAGCATCTGCCTCCTGGGCTGGCAGCGGTTTCCGTTCTCCTCTCCATGCTTCTTGGGGGGTGTTTAAATGGATCCGGCTGCTCCCTGTTTTGTCGGTTCCAGTGCAGTCCTCCTGCCACAGGAAGCGCTGTTTGTGCTAGCACGAATGCGCTACAGCCAGTGCATTCCACATCCAGGCTTCCCTCAGAGCGAAGCTGTACTGACACAAGAAGCCTGCCCTGGCATTTTGCTGTATGGCTACGTCCATGGCAGGCAAGGTATTTCAGCCTGGCCCCTATTATAGGCAAAGCCCCACTGTTTGTGATCACTGCACTAACAATTCAGATTTTATCTAGAATTGGCACTCATGCTGTGCCCTTCCTATGCACAGAGCTGCTACATTGAGTGGGCTGATTTTCCAGTGCATAGTCCATTAGGAGAATCCAGCTGGCAGAACCAGAGATGCCGGCTGTACCCAGCAAATCAAGGGTTTGCATAGCTGAGGCTGATTGTCCTTTGGCGGCTTCCCGCAATCCAGCCAGAAGGATGGAGGATGGAGCTCCCTGGGGAAGCTGTTCTGGGCAGGCCCAGCCCATAGTATTAGCAGTGTGAAGTGTGGACTCAAATGCATTCACCAGCTAAAGCATGGGCAGGAGATGTGCCTGAAGATTGAGACCCAGGAAACAGCTGTGATCTGGACGGAGGACTTCAGGCCTGGGAGGATGGATAAGTGAATTAAAGCCCCATCAAAGCGGGCAGGGGTGAAGCCTGGTTCTTGAAAACCAGCATGCTTTTTGTTGCTGTGAGAGACTGGGACTAATGCCTCTAAGGGGAAGGCTGGGATGAAGGATCTACAGAAGGATCAGCCCAACAGGAGAAGCAGTACATTAATTTCCCCAGAATAAAGAAGAGAATTATCTATACTGAATTTCTGTCCACAACAGAAATGGATTCTCTTGTATTTTTAGCTTCATACACAGGCCCAATTGAATACTCATTGAAGCCAAAAGGAATATTTCTGTTGACTTCTATAGACTTTAGATCAGGGCCATAATGAGGCATAACATGATGTGACCAGATTCAACACTATGTAGGTCACTGACTTAAAAGGGAACTGCTTGCTGCTAATAGCAGATAATTCCCAGGCCCTTGCTCGTGCTTTCCCATTACTTTTAGCTAGAACTAAACTGAATACCTGTTCTTGGATTAATTTCTGGATAAAATGTCAATATTCTGAGCTGAGGTAGAAACCAGTAACCTGACAAACATATAATAGTATATGTATTCTTGGCATGCAGTGTTGATAAGTCTGAATTTGAAGCATAGGCAAGTGAAATTTGGATAGCTAATGAGCTCTGCAAATTTCTAATATAGTGGAAAAATTGCAGGAAGTTGAAACCTGATTGTCCTCAGTTTCAGAGGTAGTTACAGTGAAGGTCTTCTCTGAACTGACTGAGAGAGGGGCTTAAATTCTGTTTGAAAATCTTCAAGTTTTACTTCCTGTTCAAGTAAAGCTTTGAAAGAGGAATGTTGATTTTTCACTGTAAGGAGCTGTGTTGGATGGTGCGTTTGCAGGAGTGCTGCTCCTGAGAGCTCAGAAGTGCACAATCTTCCTAACAATATTGGGGTTTTATCTTCAGGAATAACAGAGAAAGCCCTAGATAAAGCCAGAAAGTGTGACCCATCTGTCTGTTTTAAATGTGCAAAGAGTACTCTCAAAATGCAGTTACTGGAAAAGCAGAAGGAAGGACCATATGATTGGTCTGGGTCGCTGGAGTGTGGATAATATGCTTATTCCTGAAGAACACTACCTTTGGGTGGACAAAGGCTGCTGAGCATCTTCAAATAATCTGACACTTGCAATGAGAGCTGCAGAGTTGAATATTTGCTTGTGTTTACACAAAACTTTATGTTGTCCAGTAACAAAATTATGCAACTGACTCATGGCCATATTTGAATGTCCAGAATCTTCATCTGCCACCTGCAGAAGTGATTTGAGCATGTAAATGCAAGTTCTTACCCATGGCTTGTGCGACAGGTGAAAGGTAAAAAGGAAAACAAAACAACAGTGTATGGCTCCACGAATGGACACGAACGCTAAAACTGAGAAAGATAAGCAAGAACAGGAAGAGGCAAAGTGGAGTTCCGCATTGACCTGCCAGCTCTGCAGACAGCTCCCTGAATGCAGGCAGGAGTCTGGGAGGCAGACGTGGGCTCAGCATCCCAAGCTGTGCCAAATGCAGTCGCATACCCTCTGGGGTGGTGGTGGATGTATGTGGTGGTCAGGGTACTGAGCTCAGGAGAGGCAGGTCTTCCTGCCTGGCTGCCTGAACAACCACCCTTTCTCCAGTGCTGGGAGCCCCTCTACTTGCAGAAATAGGCAGGGAAGGGCAAGTGTCAGCAGTGCAATAAGGAGCAGAGAGCAAGGGTGTTCCTGTGGTTTTTACAGCTGTGCTTCTTCCAACTGAAACATCCTCTGATGCAGTGTGTGGCTTATTGGTGAGAGGGAAAAAAAAAATCCAACTCTAAAATCCAGCCTAAGAGAGCACATCAGGAGAGGAAAAACCTTCCCATATTTACTCTCAGTAGACTATTAAACAACACCAGGCTATTAATTTGGCTTTTGAGTCTTCACTAAAGCCCATAAAAGCACACAGTTGTCAAATGGAGTTCATTTTAATTTCCTTTCAATCACAGTAAATTATTCAGGTGATAAATCAGCTGAGGCAGCCTCCTGGCTGTAATAGAAACCCTAATTCCTGACTAATTATCCAGCCCATTGCTGCCAGCAGATCAATATCCCTACCAAATGGAAAGGGCGCGGGGTCTGAGCAGGCAGGGTGGTGGAAGGACGGCAGCTGGAAGTACAGGTGCCCATGACCCCAGCCCTGTGCAGGGGCTGTGGGGGGTTAGGCTGTGCAGAGATCTCACTTCCCACACTGCTGCAAGGGAATGCACCCCCTCCAGGACAGCAACCTGGGTTGCTGGGTTGCTGAATGCGGCCGCCTTCACTGCGTGCATTGCAGATGGGAGCAGGATGTGGGTGCCTGCTGGGGGCTGGAGGTGATTTTGGCACTGTTCCCCTCTGGAGTGACCCTGCTCTGCTCTTGCCACTTAGTGGAATGCAGCCCTGGGCTTTTGCTGCAATTTTTCTGTTGATTCCTGAATGCAGGACTTTGCTGCTCATGGGCACTATAAGCCATGGTAGGGTGATTGGGTGGTAGGAATGGGCTGCTGGCCTCCTAGGGAACAGGCATATGTGCCTTGGAGAGGGACTTGCTCCTTGTGCTGCCCATCTCTGCCAGCGGGTGGACAAAACTGGGAGAGACTGTGAGAGTCTCCTTTGAGTGAGTCAGAGGCTACTCAGAAGGGCATATTAAGCTGGTGATATTTTTTCTTACTGAATAAAATTTAAAGAGGTGTAAGAAAAACCAAAGAGGACCAGTGCTGAGCTGTAACACAGGGCATTTCACTGGGAAGGAGCAGCAGCTCTTTGGAGGTGACAGTTGCACTTACCCCCATCTCCCTACATGGGGTGGATGAAGAGCTGCTCTGTGCACAAAGCCCTTTGAGCCCTGAGACGATGCTGCCAACCACAGTTTCTGGTTCACAGGGAGCCATCAGCTCCCAGTGAAACAGCAGATATGCTGCAGGGGTGTTAGATAGAGCTTTTCCATCCGCCAGGGCCCCCTGGATGCTCTGGATTGCTCAGAGATTTGACTTGTCATTGGCTTCTGGAAGCTGAGCCTTCAGCATGTAAGACTTCGTGTAGGATAAGTGTTTCTGTTCACCATCACAGAGATTGTCACTTATTTGCACTATGGTGGTAGCAGAAGACAGCACAGGGCTAAAAGCATTGTGCAGGGTCAAGGGGAGAACAGTGTCTCCAAAGGTCATGCTGTCTGATGGAGAATACAAGTAATTGCTGGGGAGAGGAAAGCAGTTTCCAGTGCACTGCAGATCAAGTTAGAGCAGCGTATGCAGTGACTTGTTCCTGGTGCTGCAGAGAGGCTGAAGGCTTCTCAGGGCAGTCTCTTCTCTGAGCATCCATCATCCTGCTGGGGCTGGAGGGCGTGTGCACTGCCGCCTTCTTTGGCTGTAATCTGTGTTAGGGTCAAGAAGGAGAAAAAAAGCTTGCCATGTGTTTCTTCCTGCTGAAAATCAACTTTTATGAGTAGAGAGGTTTTTCTGTTAGAATAGCAGCAGAAAGCACAGTTGCTTGGGCCAGTGCCTCCCATTTGCATCCTTGCTGCTCTGCCTCCCTTACAAGTGTTCTTTGTGCATGAGCTCCGGAAGACTGCACAAAATTCCCTGTGTGTGTTGCCTTGTTGTGGCATGTCATGTTGGATGGTGACAGTCACAGCAGACTCTGTTGTATGACACGTGGTACTGTGTGTGACAGTGGGGCTGTGGTGGAGAGGAGTTTTCTGGGGAAGTAGCATGACAGGAGCCATGTATCCTGCTAACATCTCCCTGTATCAGGATCATCTTTGCAGAGAGCACCCTGCAGCTTGCATGGACACCCTGGGGGTCTGCCTGAACAGGGGCTGAAACTGAAATGTCTGGTCTTTGAGGAAGCAGAAGTGATAGGAAGAAGCCCAGGTGGGATAATGCAAGGGATGCCAGCCCTCCTGTCCAGACAGTGTGGGGACACCCTGCACCCCTGCCTGAGCTCTGTTCCCTTCCTGGGGTCCCTCCCCGTGGGAGCAGGTGGCTGCTGGCCTTACCACTTTATCTGGAAGCAGCAGGCAGCCCTGTGTCAGCGTTTCTCCTGCAAACTTTTCCAGAAGGCAACAGGGAGTGTTTCCAGGGGTCTGCAGTGCCCAGCGTGCAAAGCCCCAGCAGTGCTGCCCTGCCACACAGAGCAGCTGCTGCTGGAAGACAGAGCTGAGGTTTCACTGCACTGACCCTGCTGTGCTGGCAAAGCGTGGAAGTACTTGTTGTATAAGGAAACCCACAGGCTGTTTCTTTTCCTTCTGGCACCCTCTGTGTCAACTAGCCTGCACTGAGTCAGAGCCTGATGAAATGAACCAAAAAGCAAATAAAACAGAGCCACTGGGCCATGCCTGCTTTTTCCCACTCCTCCCAGCAGCATGTGGCCTAATCAGCGCAATGAGACCAAGCCGGGGGAGAGCAGCAGTGCATGACTTTTAGGGATTTCAAGGGTGTTTTTGAAAGACTAGAGCTATCCCAGTGCCTGTTAGGTTGTTGGAGAAGCCCCAGTGATGGCCTTGGTTTATGCTGATGCAGCTTCCCTCCAAGTTTGCTGTGCTGAACTTCCTGGGGCTTGTATCCCTGCTCATGTGGCTTTGTCTGGGGACCATGTCTGGCTCTGGTTGAGCAGGCCATGGGTCCATTTCCACACACCCAGAAGAGTGTTTGTCACCTCATCCCCTTGTGCCATCAGAGAGAGGAATCTCAAAATACAGAAGAGTCGATGCCTTCAGGAATTGCAGTGCAATCCTGGTTTGTAACTCCCGCTTTTTTCCTCCTGACCGCGCTTAGATATGATAACATGTAAAAATACAAATTCCCGAGTTAGAGGACAGGCCAGCCTTGCTGTGTCTGGAGCTCTTTGTCCTTGGCTCTTTGCTCTGTATGGATGCAGTGGCTGATGTTTTTAGCCCTGAGCAGGCTCCCCAGGTTGTGCACAGGCTCATGTGGAGAGGGTGTCACCGAATTTCATCTCAGCATGTTACACCAGCTTTAGGCCCAGACATTAGTGACACGAAACAAAGTGCTGCAAAGGCAGTCAGTGATCTTCAGAAGACTTGCCACAGCTTCTGTAAGTATGATATAGAGGTGAGAAATTTAAGAAAAGCTTTCACATCTTGCTGTCTTGCCAGATATGTCCACATTTCCTTGCAATCTGGGAGCTTTGAGTACTTGTATCTCTGTTCATCATGTGTTTTGTGAATAAATGGATGTTTACGGGTGTGGGTTTTTTTTTTGGTTTTTTTTTTTTTTAGTTTAGAGAGATAAGCCAATTCTATCACATCAACATGTTTTAAATAAAACCCCGCATCTTTGTTTTCGGACAGCTAATGGACATCCTGTCATTACAGAAAAAATCACAGACAATACCCACTCAAAACAGTGGGCTATTCCTGAGCTGAAGGATAGCACTGATTTACTGGCCACCCATCAGTTTTCCAATATCCCATCAAAGTGTAATATATGAGTAAGATGACTACAATTATAATTGCTCATGTAGTCTTTTTCTGTTTGAAAAATAATAGGGAAGTCATTCATGCGCTTTACACTGTGTATGTGATAATCCACTTGCATAGGAAAAGAGATCTGGAATTGTCCCCAAGCTGGTTTTCTCTGTAGAAAAAGACAACATTGTGTCGTGGCACTAGTTAGCCAAGATTATGTTGTAGCAAAATTGACTAACATCCTTATGTCTGTGTTAGCCCTTCAAGAGAGGGAAAGATAAATCTCTGAGTAAACACACTTGCCCATAGATTTGTTTAAAGCCTGGCCTGCTCACACAGTATTTGAGGGAAGGGTTTGCACCAGTGTTTGAAGAATGGAACAAGATTTCTCTTCTTAGTGCCCAGTAGATGTCTGGATCCTGCAGGCTTTGAATAGTTTCAAATACAGTTTCTATCCCTTTTGCTTGGAAATAACCACTGGTTTACACTCATTCTGTAGGCTTTCTCTGAATCTGTACATCACTTTAGTGGACAAAGATGGGTTTCTCAGAGGTTCTCCCTGTGCAGGTTGTAAATATCTAGATGTGCTAAGGCATCTTTGAAGAAGACAAACTTCTCATGAAGGTGCATGGTAGGAGTATGAGAGACAGGGTCATGAGCTGATGCAGGAGAGGCTCTGCAGGGTCCAAGGGAACCCTTATTCCCTCAAGGACAGCTGGGCAGGGAAACGGTTGCCCTCAGAAGTTGTTCTGTCTCCATCCATTGTGGTTTTCAAGACCCAGCTGTGTAAAGCCTTGGGGGGCCTGGCCTGGTCCCATTGCTGGCCCTGCTATGAGGCTGCTCTGGAACTTCCTTTTAACTGGGATTATCCAACAACCCCAATGTCCAGATGTCTGCTATTCATTCCAGTTCTTATTAGGTGAGTTAGGGAAACTTCAATACAGTTGCAATTGAAAATGCGGAAAATGTGACTGGGAGAGCAGCATCCTGTTCTCACAGTATGCATGATGAGACGGAGAGCTGCCTGGGATGAAGCATCCAGGAACCTCAGTAATATGCTCAGGACAGATGCTTTGTTTTCAGAAGAATGCCATAGTTTTTGGTTGCCATCTGTTTAAGAAGGGATTGAGTGAAACAACCTACAGAAATGGTTTTATGATGACAAAAAGCATTTGTGGAGCTAAGCTGCTTCCAGAAGAAAGGCTAGTTTCAAATTTCCTCTTTGCTCATATGAATAGTGGCTGCTTAAAAATCTGGTGGCAGCAGAATTTGCTGAAATGAAAAAAAAAATTAAATCTGAAAGGAGCAGCTTAGCACATAGTTGGATGGTTTCAGCCCTGCTTCTCTCATGTGGAAAATATAATTGAATAAGGGCAACCTCACAGAGCAGGGGTTTCTTCTGCTCATTCCTGGTGCTGCAGAACCCCCCTTCAGGCTCACAGCTGACCAAGGTATAAGGGCCTCTCTAAATAATTAAACTACATGATTAAATATCAGGTAAATTCAAGGAACACAAGAAATTGTCATCAGATTGTGTGCCCAATTTTCCAGCAATGACAAGTTCTGAGGCTTCACACCCGAGGGCAGACCCTGTGGTCCCATGTTCATTCAGGCGAATGGTTGATCTCTGGTTCTTGTGACTGTAGAGAAAGGTATCAAAATATAACCCTAAACACACATCTGGCACAAGAACTGGGGTGGCTGTCAAGGTGGGAGAGATGCTGAGGTGGGAGAGACTTCCCATAGAATCACCATCCCTGGAAGTGTTCACAAACTGTGTAGATGAGGCACGCCTTTAGTGACATGGTTTAGGGGTGACCTTGGCAGTGCTGGGGAACGGTTGGACTTGATGATCTTAAAGGTCTTTTCCAACCTAGCTAATCCTGTGATTCTATGCTTGGGTTATACCATCAGCGAGTTCCAACCTTCTTGTCTGATGCTGTTTTCTTGTTGTGATGTTTCACTGTGTGTGCAGTGCCCGGGTGTCCCCAGCACTGCTGACTTTTTAGCAGCAAAATGATGATTATTACAACTGCAGTGTGTCTGGCTGAAACTGTCTTTCCAACAAAGAATGTTTTGATAAAAACTGAAAAGTTTCAAGGAAACCTGTCATTGATGATTTTTCCTCATAGAAGGTCCTTGGCTGGCGCCTTTCACAACAGTGGGGAAGCGCAGAGCCTCCAGCAGTGTCAGGCTGTGGGTGTCAGCAGAGAAAGTCTCTTTACCAGGAACCAGCACGCCACAGGTACCCTATAGGTACCACACTCATTGATCAGCCTGCCTCTCTTCTGCTTCTTTTTCTATATCTGTGTGCAGACAGTTTGAGATGTTTCTGGATGGGTCTTGAGGCTGAGGAGCCTGCTCCCTGCACTGCAGGCAAGCAGGGTGGACAGGGTGTTTCTGAGGTATGTGATGCTGTCCTGCCTTGCTCCAGTGCCTTGTCTCAAATCCTTCACATTCTGCAACTGCTGCTGTTGCATTTGGATGTCAGCAGGTCTCAGCTAGTTAGTGAAGGGCAAAACCACCTCAAGATTTACCTTAGGAGATGAACCGGGTTCAGTGTCCATTAATCCTTAGGAAATGTCACATCAAAGAAAGCACCACACATTCCCCAGATTGTCCCCTGCCCAGGGTTTCCCTCCATATGAAGCATGCCTGCAGCGTGTGCTAAAGAAAAGGAGGGTTTCCACATCTCTGCATCCCCCAAAGCCCTCTGTGGCACATCTTGGCTGCACAATATACGATGGTTAAAGAATCCAAGCTGGGGAGGAGATGACTGAGGTGCAGCAGCCGGGATGGGCATGCAACACTGTCACAAGGAGGAAGCTCCTGCAAAACTTGTCATCCTATTTCTGCATTCCTCAGTAAACCTATCTGGGAGGTTCTGGCATGGTGTGGAAGAGTCCCTGAAGGGGTGGGCAGTGCTGGTGAGGGCAAGTGGGAGCTGGGGTGATCCATCCTTTCATCTCATCTCCTGAAGGAAACTGAGTCATGTTTATACTGTCAGAGGAAGGAGCTGTTGAGGATAAATGTGTGACAATGAAGTATGCAAATCCTGGCAAAAGCAGAGGTCAGCTCTTACCACTGTTTCACTGTCTCTGTTCATCCTGGTGCTTGCTAGTGGCATGGTGAGGCTCAAATTCAGAAAGCCACATCACCTCCTTTAGGCCCTCCTTAGCATGACTCTATGGAGAGTACTTGCAAACCAGAGGAAGATAAGTACGCTGGCTTCCTCTGCCCCACATGGGTGACGGGGATATGGCCTGTGCGAGGCATGGCTGAGAACATGTCTGCAGGTGTGTGCTGGTTTCCCACCAGACCTTCAAGGTTCAAGGACCTTCAAGAGGTTCAAGGGCTGTGGGTGGGAGGGACAGCCAGGTGGATTTTGGCAGACTTATGGGTCCATTGTCCCTGCATACGCAT